>NW_008602354.1:0-8255 GCF_000691845.1 Merops nubicus | reverse complement strand
CCTGCTGAAAGCAGGCCATGACACAACACTAATCCATGGACTGAGGATGATATGTAGAAGAACTGACCAACAGTGCTGGAACTGTGGTATTTTTAATCACTGTTCACTGCTAAACTTCCTGGAAAAGCAGACTGCCTTGCCAAAGTAACTTCTTGGTAAGTTACTCGTGGGAAAGTATGTCTTGCTGGACTACGCAGATTTTGACTAAGAGACAATTAGCATATACCCACTTTTCCCCAAATGAGGAAAGCACATTTAATTCTTTCCGGTCAGAGCACCTCTGACAAATAGAATTATTGCTTCTCATTCGTTTCATATCCTTGCTGTAGAGCTGGTACTTGCCTCTAGGAAATAGAAGTGTGCTCTTTTCTTTGCTTTTAATTGCCTGGCCATAGAGGCGACAAATTTGAAAACAAATTGTTTATGGTTTCATACGTCTCATCCAATCTTCCTTTGTTAATTTGTATTCATCCTTTACGTTCACTATTTGTACAGTTTTGTTCCATTAATAAAGCAAAAGCCATGTTTGCGCTGTAATGGTACTTTTCATTTAGCTTAGCCCTGGCAGAACAGAAGGAGGTTTTGGAGCTGCCATTAGCAGCAAATGTTTCTCCTTATATGTTGTTATATATTAAGAGCTGGGGAACCAACTGTCTACCCAATAATTACATATGTGGCAAGAGCTTCTGTTTATCTGAAGCTATAACACCCACAGATATGTAGCATATATCACACATAGCTTGCTTTCAAATGCTTCTCTTTCATTTTATACAAAGCACAGTTAAAATAAGAAAGACTGACCTGGATCAACACGAAAGTCCATCTACAGTGTCTGTTTAGTTGTATACTATGTATAGATGCATGTCTATGCAAGATGTACGTCTGTAAGCTGATTGATGTCTATAGAAGAAAAGATCAGGGCAAATTTATGGTACTCAACCCAGTATCCTCTACTGCTTCTTGAAACGGCTGTGAATTTTTAAGGATTGTTGAAGATCTGAGGTGGTTCTAGTGATAATTAATAGAGCCTCTTAAATAGAGTACAAAGAAATCAATATCATATGTCTATCAGTTCAGTGTTTGTTTTTTTTTCTATTCAGAGCAGTAAGTAACATTTGTACATCTGTAGATTTGCAATGCAGTGTGTACATCTCTTCATAATGCCTTTGGGAATCCTAACACTGCTTATTTTTTCCTTTTCATCTTGAAACTTGTAATTTTAGTAAAAACGGAACATGTTTTAATATACAAGCTTCTGTGTTTTATCATTGTTAATTAATATGGTGTTTCATTTTTAGTAAATAATAACTTAATGCTGCTTACAGAGAAATAAGAAGAATTTATCAAGGTAATTGTTGCTTCTACATTGCATCTTGCTACAATGAAATATGAACTCTTTACATATGAAATTATACATGGTATATATGAGTAAACAAAATGTAGGTGATGTGCCTAGAAATTCTCATACTCATTCTGAATACTTGTAGGGTTGGGTTATGAAACAATTAGAATAGTTTTATTTGTTCTTGTAACTACTGCAATAACCAGTACAATTGTTTGAGCCTAATGCCTGGTATTGACTGAATAATAAATATGTCTTATATAAAGTAAATTTTTTTCTTACTATTATAAGAGTTGAAAAACTTTGCAATGCAAGAGTATTTAAGCAACCTTTCAAATAATTTTAATGAATGTTGAAATAACACAGAAATAGCTAGTCAGTGTTAATTTGCCCAGTACCATACTACTTCTGTTTTTAAAAAGTGTTTTGGTTTTTAATTTTATTTAGATTGGCTCATGTAAATTTTATACAAGCATCTGTTTTTCAGTCCAGTTTGAATGCAGTTAGAAGATATTTGTCATTTTGACCAAAAGGCACACATGCTGTGACTTTGGAAGATAAATTTAAAACCAAATGCAAAGTTTTCAGAATGTGCTTATTCAATTTTGTGCTCTAGGAGCAGGAAAGGAAATGCGGATTCTTTCTTATCCTTAGAGAGAATGTAAAAGAATGGGGTTCCATACAGGAGACAGGTATTTCCAGGACACTTAAAAAATTTGAGTAGGTTTGAGTAACGGCATAATATTTTATCTTGATAAATTACTGAATCTATTCAATTTGTTTGTTTTTTTTTTTTAATTAAAAAAATATTTGTGGCATTTCTTTTATTAAAAGATCCATTTTGTCAATAGATTTAACAGTATAACTTGTGCGTTGCTTTGGAGACTTAGATGAATCTTTTTAACTTCTCAGCTATGGGCGTATTTTGTTTTTTTCTGATCCTTTTTCTTGTTCTCTTGGGCAGCGTAAAACAAACAGAACAGTGTTTTTAACTGATTTGTGTATTTTGTTTAGCACTGATACAATGGTGGTAAAAAAAAATTCCAGAAAGGATTTATTTTCTTAAGAACGATAGTACCCTCTTAAGCCTTCAAGAGGAATCATAGATTTTTCTATACTGATTTTGGGTTACATAGTTGTTTTGCTTCAGACTAGAATGGTAAATGGAATCTTGCAAGCACATCTGACGAGAAGCTGGCTATAGCTGGTCAGTAGGAAGTAGTGAGGTTAGGAGTTGTATCTGAAATCCCAGTGGTTTCCTGGATGTTAGCTGTGTCACATTTACCCGTACACTTGCTCGTCTTGGACACAGAGCCTGGAACTTTCTCTTGAAGGTAGGTACCCTCATTATATAGACTGTATATCTTAAATACCTGATATAAGTGTTTTAGTTCCCAACACCTTCCACCCCTGATACAACATACAGATGTTAAGAGCAGAGATTCCTTGTGCTGTTAATGGAAAAAAAACTTTTGATTGGTAGTCCCCTGGACATAACAGGTAATTAGAACACTTTGTTACTGACTGTAAGAAATTAAAATTCTTTGCACCAATTTGTTGTTTCTCCCTGATGAATTGGTAGAAATGAATGAGTTGATTTAACATGAAATAGGCACTATGCTGCTTATAACTGGACATTTCTGGAGTAGTACAGGAGCACAGCTCTAAAATATTTGGAGAACTTAAAGTTCCCCTCTGTTTATGTGGCAGGAGAACATAAAAGAACAGGATAGAGATGAATCTCCACAAAGCTATGTGATTTTTACTGACTTTCTGCCCAAAATCCAGAATAGTGATTTCAATCCTCTGTTGAATTATAGTTCATATATTTATAGAATGAAACGTTATGTTTGTGTTAGAAATAATTTTCACAGTTGGGAAAACACTGAAGTATTTTCGGCTATGTTTTATTTTGAAAGGAATTTCAGAATTTCATCTGAGGGAACTGCATTAGGAATGTACATACTTAAGGAATTGTATAGTGGAAGAGCAGAGGAATGCACGCATAGTTCCTTCTAGCAAAAGACAATGACAAGTGTATTGGTCATTGTCTGTCCATTCTTAGGACAAAAAAAATGCAGTGATGATGGTGAACATGCTGTATAAAACTAGACTACCATGCAAAAAAAAAAAGGAATGATGAACATTGAACTATCGATTACTGTAAATTCAAATATATTTTAATCTGCTGTTAGTCAAGATAAAACTGTAAGCAGAGAAGCTTATTAGTATGAGGACCCAAAGCGTAGCTACAGACTTCCCAGTATAGATTAAATCCTTATGTCTTTTTTTTTTTTTAAGTGTTAGTAACCTCATTCTCTATTTAGAAGGCTTTGCTCTGCCTGCAAGAATGCCTGGTCTTTGTGTATGTTGTCTTAAGGCTATTTTGTTTCTTGTAAATCAACAGTACCTCATCAAACAAACTGTTTTTGTTGTGAGTTGCCTCTGGCTGGATGCCAGGTGCCCACCAAAGCTGCTCTATCACTCCCTTCCTCAACTGGAGAGGGGAGAGAAAACCTAACAAAAAGTTTGTGGGTCAAGATAAGGACAGGGAGAAATCACTTGCCAATTACTGTAATGAGCAAAGCAGACTTGACTTGGGAAAAGTTAAATTAATTGATAATTCAATTTAAATTATTTTAGTGTAAAATAAACTTATAATTTAATTTGATTTATTGCCACTCAAATTAGAGCAGATAAAAACAATTCTTAAAACACCTTTATCCCACCTGTTCCTCCTTCCTGGGCTTAACTTTATTCATTTTCTCCCCCTCCCTCCCTGGCTGTGGTGCACAAGGACAGGGAATGGAGGATGCGGTCACTTCATCACATTTCTCCTGCACCTTCCTTCTCAGGGGGAGGACTCCTCACATTTTTTGTCTACTTCAGCATGGGGTTCCTCCCATGGGAGATAGTTTGCCATGAATTTCAATGTGAGTCCTCATGGGCTTCCGTTCTTTGTGAACTGCTCCAGTATGGGTCCTTTCCACAGGGTGTAGTCCTCCAGGAACCGAATGCTCCATCATGGTATCCCCACAGGGTCACAAGTCCTGCTAGCAAACCTGCTTCAGCATAGGCTCCTGTCTCCACAGGTCCTGCCACGAAACTGCTCCAGCACAGGCTTCCTACAGAAGCACAGCTTCCTTTGGGCATCTGCCTGCTTTGGTATGGAGTCCTCCATGTGCTACAGGTGGATATCTGCTCCACTGTTAACCTCCATGGGCTGCAGGGGGACAGCCTACCTTACCATGGTCTTCATCATGGGCTGCAGGGGAATCTCTGCTTCAGCAGCTGGAGTACCACCTCCTCCTCCTTCACTGCCCTTGGTGTCTGCAGAGTTGCTCCTCCCACATACTTTCACTCTTCTCTAGCTGCAGCTGCTGTTGCACAGGTCTCTATTTTCCATTCTTAAATCTATCACAGAGATGCTACCACTATTGCTGATGGGCTCAGCATCATTATTGCAATGCTTGTGATTGTTAGCCAAGATCTAGGAGTGAATTTATGATTTAGTGATTACCATACCCTTGAAACACTCTTTTTCTTGACTGCTATCTATGACAGTAATCTAGCCAATTTGTACCTGCTTCTGTTGTATCAGTCATGTGCTTGGGATGAAAAAGACCTGAACATCTGTGAACTTTGTATGTCATTGAAAGATCTGTCTCTCAGACTCCAAGGAACATTTGCAGGATTTTAATCATACAGTTTGTACACTGTGTTACTTTTGTAGGCAGATGAGCCTGTGCTACCACTGATCCTCAAAAGTACAGCCAGACACTATAAGAGTTTTCTAGAGATGGAGATTCCAATGGAATCTGTCCAGGAGAAATCACATAAGTTTCTGGACATACTATGCACCTCTGTGCCAGCATGTCTTGTAATTCCCATAAATGAGGGCCTGTTGGAGTCAGCCAAATTACTCTGGCAGATGTTTGGTGCTTTAGTTTTGACAATCCAGATGGGTGGATTGTTGTTACCCCGTGTTTTCAGCTAGCTTTGAACAAGTCTGTAAACACTGGTGCTGGGACTGTTAACTGTAGCAGCAGTTCACTGGACAGATGAGCATTAGGGTCTACAAAGAGCAATGCCACAAGATGGAGAATTGCACAAAACTTTAGTTACGCAGGAGTAAAACCAATATGCTTTTAAATTAATCTCATTCTAATTATGAACTAATGGTGTTTAAGTCAGGGCAGGGTTGTCTTTCACAGAAGATAACATTATTCTCAGTGAAATATCAGTAATTATTTGTATTGACGTAGAGTTGTGGAAGGTTTGCCTTAGCTAGAGTTATATTTTGTACAATTCAGTTAATTTCCCAGCAAAAATTAAAATGGTTGGCCTAGTATACCGCTGTGTTTAGCACTTGTTTGGCATTAGCAGTTATTGGCATATTCATAGTTTTGAATTTTAGGGGCCATTTTGCCCAAAGGCAAGCAACATCAGCAACAGTCTTTGAAATGTGCTGCTGCAATGACTTTTCCAAATATTGGTCACTCATTCAGGTGCCAAGTTTTGGATAAAAGTACTGTTTGCAGCTGAAATTACTCCGTCTTACCACTTTGGGGGATGCTGTCTGCCATTCATAGTTGTAGCCACATTGATTCATATTCAATGAACAATTACTTGCTAACAGTAGGTTTGATTCTAGTAGATAATATCAGCATGCATCTCATAACACACTGTTTTCAGTTTTCCTGGTCTACCTGCTGTGGACATTGAGTTATGACTTTTAAGGGAGCAAGGGTTCCCTACTCTTTATGCTATGCATCTCAGGATGAGGCAGCTGAGTACACATGATATTTATCTAAGAGTTTTTCATTTCTTTTGACTAGAAGTGGTGAATGTGCACAAAGAATAGAACCAATATACATTGCAGCTCCAGCTGGATGACTCACTACTTAGCATGGATAGACATATTTTTTTGCATATATAGTGATTTGCTAGTGTTGTTTTACTTAAGATCTGAACTCAGTGATAGATTTTGTTCCTCACTATCTACTGAACCCTTGTTGACTGTATAATACTTCAAACTAGCTTGCCTTTTAAAATAACATGCCTATTACTGGGCTGGGGTAACCAGCACTATCAGTATAGGCTTGGAGAGGATATACTGGGGAGCAGTCCTGTGGATAGGGACTTGGGAGTGCTGGTGGATGAAAAACTGGACATGAGCCACCACAATGTGCAATCACAGCCTAGAAGGCCAATCACATCCTGGGTTGCATCAGAAGAACTGTGGCCAGCAGAGCAAGAGAGGTGATCCTGCTGCTCTACTCTGCTCTGGTGAGACCTCACCTGGAGTACTGCGTCCAGTTCTGGAGCCCCCAGCACAAGAAGGATGTAGACATGTTGGAGTGAGCCCAGAGGAGGGCCACCAAAATAATCAAGGGATTGAAGCACCTCTTGTGTGAAGACAGGCTGAGGGAGCTGGAGCTGTTCAGCCTGGAGAGGAGGAGGCTCTGGGAGGGTCTTATAGTGACCTTCCAGTACCTGAGGGGACCTACATGAAGGTGGAGGAAAGTCTATTCAAAAGGGTTTGTAATGATAGGACAAGGAGTAATGGTTTTAAACTAGGAAAGGATAGATTTAGACTCGATATTAGGAAAAAAAAATAGTTAATATAAGAGGGATAGATCACTGGAATGGGCTGCCCAGAGAGGTAGTGGAGGCCCCATCCCTAGATTCATTCAAGGTCAGGCTTGATAGGGCCCCGGGTGACCTGACCTAGGTAGAGATGTCCTTACTTGGCTAAGGAGGTTGGACCAGATGACCTCCAGAGGTCCCTTTCAGCCTAAAACATTCTATGATTCTATTAAAAAAAAAAAAAAAAAATCCCCAGTACTGTCTTAATTAGTAATATGTAGGCATGGTGCAATCTTCAAATCTCATTGATGTTTTTGACAAATGTTTTTCTTGATCAAAATGGAAGACAGAGATTAGATTTACCCGTCACTTACCAAAGCCTATTTAAATTTTTTTTGGAAACTTGAGCTACTAATTATTTCACAGATTTCATGCTTTAAAATTGCTGCTTGATAAAATTTTAGCAACTGTTTTTTTTTTTTTTTTTCCTGAACTCCTACGATTAGATTCAGTTGAACTCCTTTACAATTTTGAAGATATTACTATACGCAATTATGATCAATAATTGGTTGCCTTTGACACAGTCCCCCACAACATCCTCCTCTCTGAATTGGAGAGATATGGATTTTGAGGTTGGACTGTTTGGTGGCTAGTGAATTGGTTGCATCATCACATCCAGAGGGTAGTGGTCAATGGCTCGATGTCCAGATGGAGATTTGTGACAAGTGGTTTCCTTCAGGGATTTGTACCGGACCAGTGCTTTTTAATACCTTCATCAATGACATACTGTGGTCGAGTGCACCTTCAGCAGGTTTGCAGATGACAGCAAGCTGAGTGGTGCAGCTGACACACCAAAGGGATAAGATGCCATCCAGAGGGACCTGGGCAAGCTTAAGAAGTTGGTCTATGTGAACCTTATGAGGTTCAACAAGGTGAAGTGCAAGGTCCTGCACCCGTGTCAGGGCAGTCCTCAGTCTCAATGCAAGCTGACAGATGATGGGATTGAAACCAACCCTGCAGAGAAGGGCTTGGGTGTACTGGTGCATCAAAAGCTAGATATGAGCCTGCACTATGTTCTAGCAGCCCAGAAGGCAAATTGTTTCCTGAGCTGCATCAAAAGAAACATGGCTAGCAGGCTGAGGGAAGGGATTCTGCCCCTGTGCTCTGATGAGACACCACCCGGAGTGCTGTATCCTGTTCTGGAGCCCTCAACACAGGAAAGACATGGACCTGTTGGAGAGGGTCCGGAGGAGGGCCCCAACAATGATCAGAGGGCTGGAACACATCTCCTCTGAAGAAAGTGCCAGGTCCTGCACTTTGGTCA
>NW_008602353.1:0-25834 GCF_000691845.1 Merops nubicus | reverse complement strand
GCCTCCCCGGCGTCCCTGGGCAGCCCCGGCTCCACAGGCCTGACTCGTGCTCCTGAGCGGGGCCTACGGATTGCCCGGGCAGGCTGCTGGGTTACAGACCTCTGGCCAAGAAGGCCTCCGTGCCCGTTTGCTTTTAAAGCGGCTCAAGCAGTAATAAGGATGAATCAGGGGTTTGCTGAGCTGTCAGCTGCAGCCCAGCAGTCGTAGTAGGAGCTGTAGTACGAGCAGTTGTAGTGGCATCGGAGCACAAGTCACAAAGGAGAGCTAGGCAGTGATATTTTATTTGCACAGCTCATCTGTTTACTATAATCTGCTCGTTTATAGGGTAAGGTAAACTTGCAATTACCAAAGCTGCTTTCCACACCAGGTGAATGGTTTAACCTGGGTGTCATTCCAAAATAGTCATAGAGGAGAAAATTCAACAGAGAGGAGCAGCCTGGAGAATTGCAGCCTGAGAGAGCTGCATGAGCTTGAGTGGTTGTTTTTTTTTTTTCTTCTTTTTCTTTTTTTTCTACATTGTCTCCCTTATATAAGCTCTGTGCTGCAGAGGAGAGTTTCCATATGCAGAAAGATCATATGCAGTTTCAAATCTACTTGAAAGATAAGGCTTGCTTTTTTTTTTCCCCTCTCTCCCTAAGGCTAATATATTACATACCTACTCAGCACAGGGCTGCCTGTTATCTGATAAGATAATTAGCATCAGACACTAGGAGAAGCCTATGTACTCTTAAAAAGGAGCATTACTGGACGTTCAGAAAGTCAAAGAGCATGCTTATCAGAGCTTTTCCAGGCAGAAGACTTGTGCTAGTATTTGACTCTGGGTCAAGAAGTCCTTTATAAATTAGCAATGCAGATGTGTTTTGCTTTACACGTGTGGAATTGAAGTGTCGGACAGCCTCTCTCTAGAGCACTTTGGGGCTTTTTACAGATTTAGCATGGGCCAAGAGTTCCAGCTCGGGCTCTGAGTATTTCTTTTTGTTTGTTTTATCCTCTGCAAAGACATCTGTTCTACATGGCTCTCCACCTTGGCTGCAGTTCAGTTTCCACTGACTTCCATGAACTCCATTGTGTAACCCAAGTGCAATCTTCTCTTTGCACCAGGACCAGCCCGTGAGTCCTGAATATGGACCTGCAGCTTACAGATGCCCTCAGCCACATCTCCTGAAGCATGTGGCTATGGGGAGCAGCCCCCACCTTGAGGAAAGGACACCTCATCCTCCAGCTTGTCCATCCCCTACCTGATAGACAGTCATGTGTCCTTGAAGCCATGCTACAGTAGTTGTAAAACTGGGAAAGCCGAGATCTTTATCAGCACTGGTTCTTACCATGCACAGGGGTGTCTTTGCCACTTGCTAAGAGGCTGAAATAATCCATGGTGGTCAAAAGGAAAGAGGGCAGGACCCAAAACAAGAACTTGACACCTGATGTTTGCCAGTCCTTCTTTGTGGAGCAGCTGGCCCATAGGCAGGAGCTCCTGTCTGGGCACTCCCACTGGATCCTCTGCAGCGATCCTGTCTGGACCCACAGCTCTAATAGTAAATACTGTAATTGGGCTGACATTTTGGCCTGGCAGGGTCTTTCATAAGTCTCAGCTGGGAGTGATTGTTTTAATGAAATATGTTAATAGATGAATGGTTTGCCCGTGAGTCATTACTCCTAGCATAGAAGGCACCGAAGTTGTTTTTAGTGGTGGTTGTTTTCATTCAATAGCATATGTGGAGCTTCTAGGGGGTTGTGGTGGTGCTTCTCACCTAAAAGGTAGGGGCAAGACTGAAAAATGTGTGGTGTCCTTGTTGCTTCCAGCATTCTCTGTGACTGTGTGAGGAAACGGGAGCCAGAGGGAGGGGGTTCAGATCTGGTCCCTGCTACGAGCCTGCCGGTGAAGCAGCAGAGGCCTCAGCCTACCCCAAAGGGGACCAGGGTAGACATATGCAGACCCAGGTTATCCTAGGTGGGAACATCTGCTGCACAGGAAATACTTCTCAAGATGTTTTTCCAATTAATGGCAAAGGAAGAAATGGCCACTGATGCGGGGAGGAGGCAAATCCTTCCCCTCCTGCTAAGTCCTGTTAGCCTGCCTGAAAGATCTGATGCATCAGCCCGTGGGGCTTTGCTCTCCAGGCAATCAGCCAGTCTCTTGAATGAGCAGATCGCAGAAAGGCAATGTGGTTGGAGCAGTACAGACCCAATGTTTCTTTTGTCTTTTGTGTTGCCTGTGGTTTTAGAAAACATTTTTGGAGTAACGGAACAGACTAGGGAGACAGATGTAACTCCTGCCAGGCATGCTCAGCCTTCAGCTCCTGCTCTTCTGTCTGCCCCCAGTTCCTCCCAGAAACAAGGGGAGACTGGAGCAGAAGAACTGCAAACAGCCTGTGACTACCAGTGGCAGAAATGTTGCCTGTCAGAGACATGGATGCAAAGAACTGCCACATACCTTGCCACTGCCAGATGCCTGCTCCTCTGACGTTACAGAAGGAGCTTAATGTTGCTTTATAAACCTCAGCTGACACTACTCACCTTGTCACGTCTCTTGCATGAGGTATCTTATTTCACAGCCTCTGCTGAAACATCCCAAGCACTCCAGCTGAAACAAGAGGAGAAATGTAACATGGTCTTTCCAGGTGTGAGCAAATGGGTATGGAAACAGGGTATTTTGGGTGTCAGTAAATTTGGGTTATGATCTCTCACTTTGATTTGAATCTTTCATCACAATTCATGCGTGGTCTGGTAAGATTCATTCATGGATCTGCCTTTCAAAGAGCGAGATCCAACAAGCTACGTGCAAACCTTGACTGTCCTCTGGTAGTCAGGGTGACAAAAGTGACTTTAACCTCAGCTGTGAGGCAGCCAGTAACTTGATTCCTATCACTGAGGTGTCAGGGTAGCACAGTGTAATGAGACTGGCCTTGTAACTTTGTCCAGTGAAAAAGGGTAGCACCTAATTATTTGTTGGATTACTCTTGATATTTGATGCTGTTGATCTCTGAATGCTGCTAACCTGTGTGGAGAAGCTGTGCCTGTCAGCAGAAGCTCCAAGAGATTATTCTGTTCCTTCTCTGAAGGCAAAGCCATGGGAGTCACAAGCAGCAGTTGTTTTCCTGTGTCCAGACTCCTCACCTCTGGAAGCTGCCAAGGCTTCTTCATACAGGTGTGAAACCATTGGAGAGCTGGGGAGATCACCTGGTGAGCTGGAGTGCCTGCTTTTCTGTAGGTGCTATCTAGGTTTTCATGTTCCTTATTGTAAGCATCATTACTGCCTTCCCCCCATTACCTTAGTGACTGCCTGAAGATGGCATTGGACTGCAGAACAAATGGCCAGAAGTGACCCAGGTGAGCCTAAAATCTCAGTTGTACTAAATAGCTGCATCAGAGTTACTTAAAATCACACATAAACCAAATTGACTGTGCTAGCTTAAGGCCATCTTACTTGCAAATACCAAATCAGCTCCTAAACAGATTTATGCTTAAACCAAACAAGACATGGTTTAATACTGAAATACAAAAATTTCCACTCTTTTACACCAGTTTAACTGCAATTAGTTTAAAACTATACCTTTAGAGAAACTAATATAATTTTTCCTAGCAGTTTAGACCTAGGTAATGACTTCAGGAGCAGAGGAGTACTTTGAAATTCTTCCTTCCATAACTATTCCATGTGCCGAGGGCCTTTTGATGTTTGTTACACCTCTGTGAACTTTTGGGCTTTAGTACTTGCCCACAGAACAGGCACAGAAATAGGAAAGCTCCATCTCCATTTCACAGGGACCTGACTGTTGCCTTCTCTCTGTTGGGTGCAGCATGGCCATGATGGCCCCCATAAAATGATAACTGCCTTTGAAATCACACACCCAGGGAACTGGAAGAAGTGGGAGCAGTCTGCCAGTTTGCCACACACACACATTGCCATGGCCCTGCTCTTCATAAACATCTCTCCATTTTCTTCTCTCTGCCATGCATGGAAGTTCTGCTTGTTGCATAGGGTCCTGGGTAGGTTTTCAGATTTGATCCTTCATCCATTCTGAGATGGGGCCTTCCTTCACAGTTGTGGTTGCACACAAATGCATTTTGCAGGAGCAGGGAAATTGTCAAGCCATAGAAGGAAGCTTCTGGACACAGGACTTTCCAGAAGCTTTATCTAGACGGAATAAACGTATTTCTGCAATGAAAAAGGGATGTGTAGACTTCATTGCTTTCAGAAAATGTCAGACTCCCTCTGTAAGTTATAGCAACACACAAGTGGATGTGCAGCCCCTACAGAATTAGTCAATCACTTTTCCTTCCTTAGCACCCCATAGGAGGTGCTAAGGAAGGAAAAGTGGGAGAGATTATTGTTGCTATTTTTACATGTTTGGGAGCTGCTAAGCGATTGTAATAATGGGAGTCATAAATTGCTTCACCAATGCATTTGGAGATAAGACAGTGAGCTGAGTCCTTGGAGAAATACAGGATAGGTATTTTTAATGGCAGACACTGCAGAGGAGAGGACTCAGGCACTGGGAAAGGGAGACACTCTGGATGAAACTGGATTTCTGTTCTGCTCCTCCACTTTAATTCGTTTGCGGTGCAGGCAGAGCAGGCACCACGTTTGCAATCTGCAAGTTTGGTGAAAGCCTTCACACCTGCTACCTGAAGGATGGTTCAGCAGAAGAAATTCAAAAGTTTATTCAGTGGATTCTTTTTTTCTTTTGCTGTTCCCAAAAAAGAAGCTCATTCATATGCACTTGACAGTGAGAGGTAAATTTTCAGTGCAGTGCAAGGTGACTTAACCACATGATTCCCAGGAACAGTAGTAGGAATGCTGCAGCAAAATCCTCATGCCAAGGCATGTGAAAAGTCCATAGATGAATCCACTGCCCTGTGGCAATGGGAATCCTGGTCAATGAATGTTGTGCTGAGTGCTCAAACAAATAAAATCCATGCCACAAACCTCCTGTCTGCAGCACTGTGATTCTCTCTCTTTGAGATTCTGTGCAGACTTCTTCCTGGTGCATTGCATTAATATTAAATTAACAACACACTACTCACATGGAACTTACATTCTAAAAAAAGCTCACATTATGCTGTAAGCCTTTTATTACAAAATAATAGCAGTCGTGAGGTTAAAGTTTGTTCATACAGTTTTCTATAGAACATCTGTACATTTTTTATGGAGGATAAAAGCTACGTTCCATGTGTAGCTTAGTCATGTGAATATAGATAATGAGTAGTTTATTGAATTTCCTTTTAGATTTTAACCATTGGCTTATATTCATATAAAGCATGCAAAATATACCAGATTTTTGTAAGTGGTGCTTTCTCTTCAGAAACACTAATTTCTCTGTCAGTGTTCTGCAGAGGATTTGACCTGATATGAAAAGGACCTATTCCTGTAGGATTTAGCTTGTAGCTAGAGGCATAAATCAGAGATTCTCTGAAGTGGATTGTAATCCACACTGGAGAGAATAAATAGAAATCACTATGTCCATATGGAGCAGGACCTTGAAAAGCTTTATGAGGACCACATTCACTGGAATAGATACCCAGCATCTGAGCCATGGAAGCCCACACATGCTTCAAAACCCAAATATTTCAGGGCTTTTGTGGCCTTCCATGATGCGGAAGCTGGACAGAATTCTTATTGAATCTGGACCTAAATAAGCAAAAGAATTTTGTAATCAGTGCATGGTTTAACAGGAAGCCAGAAAAATTCTTTTAATATTGGAGTGATATGGTGGGAAAGCTTAGCCCTAGATACAGTCCTGGCTGCTGAGCTCAGAAGAAATTTGCCTGCAAGCAAAACTAGCTGGGAGTACAGCAGACTCCTAATTAACCTGAACGGGAAAAAGGTACGTACTGGAATCCCAGGGTTTTGCTGCATATATAAAAGCCAGACCTTACTTTTCAAATGCTGACCCTTCACCCCACAAAAATGTTTTCAATACCTCAAATATACTCAGTCCTTGAATGCTGATCCCCCTCCTCTCCTTCCCATCTTGTAGAAGCACTTTCAATGATTGGTAGAGAACTCGAGATACAGTGCCAGAGCTCCTTAATGCCATTCCAGGTGTCAGGCAGCAGGGGCTATTAGAAAGCAATGCACAGCAATCCTCAGCCCTGATGGTATTTCAGCCTTAAGCCTAGATCCTGGAACAGTTGCTATATTGCTAAAAGTCTTAGAGATTAAAGCTTTGGTGGTATTGATATGAAACGGGCAAAGACGTGATCACTGCAGGATGGTCTAGACTCTAGGCAGTGTAAAAAAAATGTCAAAAAGGGGCCTTAATCAACATCTGAGAACGCTGTGGAGATCCAGCTAAGTGGACAGGGCTCAGTTGGGGTCTGAATGAGTAGATTAAGCTCATATCTTTAGCTCCAGAGGGTACCTGTAAGTGATGGTGGCTTCACCCAGAGCAGCGTGTAAGCATTACAACGAACAGGGTGTACGCTCTGTAGCAAAATTAGAGCTGTGCAGTAATAACTACCCTGCAGCATTTAGCTTTTTCCACAGCTGAATCCTCAGAGGAATGATGTAGTTTGTAGTCATTCATTGCCATGTGACTTATTAAAACAATTAACAGGCAAAAAAAAAAAAAAAGGTGGTTATTTTGAGTGGTTTGGCAAGGGCTGTACAGAGCGAGGTTCAAGCAGAGTGAGTTTTTGCCTCTGATAGTAGCAGCGTGTGTGAAGTGGGCACGGCTGTGGTTCTCTTCTCAGCTCCCCCTCTAGCTCACCGTTTGACCTTGGAAAAGTCCCCTGGCCACTCTGGGTGTGCAGTTCCTGTTGAACTTGAAACTCGTATCTGCTCCTCTAAAAGATTCGCGAGTCTCTGGGCAGACCTGGGTCCAGCCCTGTGCTTGAGCCTGATGGGTTTATAATTTGAGCCCTGTGTACACGAGGTTTGAGGTTTTGACATGTAACCAGATGAAACATAATGGTTTCAGCTGAGTTTTGCTTTGAATTTTTGAGTTCAGCTGCACTCTTCACTTAAAGGCATGGCCTGAAGGTGGTAAAGCTAACTGAGTAAACTGTCTACTGAGGGCTTCCAGTGGAAAATCAGATAGCTTCACTCAGTCTCATTTATAATTAAAGCCCTAGGTGTATGGTTTGCTGTGGTTTTTATATTCAGTGCAATTGCCTGTACTCTGTTCCAGGAGAATATGAGAATACAAGAGAGGCAGGTGTGTAGCTTTAAAAACCTGCAAGATGCCTTGGATGGAAGAGCTCTGCAGAAAAACCTGGGAATATTGTGAGTGACAGTGCAGATTATCTCTTTTTGAATTTCCTTGCCTTGCCTCCGTTTCTTCCTTCCCAACCATCCAAACAGCACAGTGCAAACAAAACTTGTAGTGAGTTCAACCACGAGCCACCCCAAGACTTGCAGGACAAGTCTTTGAGATGTCTTGCTGGCTAGTAAATAGGTTCTTTGTTAGTCTGGTCACAGCCTCAGCTGAAATGCTCGTCATGTCTGTTGTCCAGGTTTCTGTGGTTGGGTCCTACTGCGCAAGGCCTGTGTGTCTCTGTCTGGCCTCGTAGCTGTGCTCTGGACCTGCAGATCTTTTTGAGGTCAGGAAAGCTGGTGGAGCCTGAGATCAGCCCTAGGTTGTCAGAGATTTAAACTAATTTCCATTCTCTAGTCCTGCGGACTCTCCAGCTTACAGCCCATGCCTTGACACACAGTTAACTTAGGTAGCTAATGACACAGGCTTAGAAGAAGAGGTTTTCATAAACAGTTTTTATTTTCTTAGGCAACAGATTTCAAGGGCATTAAGGCTGGGTCAGCTCTGGGCCATGATTTGCTCAGGCTGTATCTGCACCACGAGTGTGGAAGCGATTGCCAGTTCTGGGTTTAGCTGGCCACCATGGCTCATGTCCCAGCTCGGGTGAGACCCAGGTGCTTCCCCCCAGCTCCTGTGCTGGAGGGATGGACCCTCAGGGGCTGGGCTGGCTCAAGCTGGTGTCATCGCCCCATGTCATGCAGGAGAAAGGAGCATGGGGCCTTCGTGGCCAGCTGGCTCCAGGGGGATGTAGCCAGATGCTTCCCAGCACTCAGGGGAAACTTTGGAGGGCAGAGTCTGGCACCACGTTGTTGTTTTTCTTTAAAACTTTGTTTTAAAGAACTAGCTGTGATTTTTATACGGAGCGTTTGTGTGCCAAATATACAGTTCTTTTTATTTAGTGAAATATCCTTTGGAAAACTGTAAAATCATGACAGGTTTTCATATTTATTTTGCATTCAGTTCAGGATTATACACGATCAGCTTTAGGGCCTTGTAGGAGCCAAGAGAATATAAAGGTTGTCAGAAAATTGGAGGCTTTATACCAGGCTGTTCTGATTTAACTGGCAGACCATTTAAGTTGCTGAGATCTGGGGAGAAGCAGAGCTTTTCAGAAATGTCAGTCTTCTGAGGAGAGTGCTGCAGCTTCTGACTGGCACCCACTCTTCAAAGCACTGACCTCAGCACCAGCAGGAGATCAGCAACAGCATCTTTAAGCCATGTTTTGTTATTATTGTTCAGAAGTTTCCCCCTTTCTGAATAGGTAAGTTTCCCCTGGAGATGTAGTAGCATCTGGGCTTTCTTGCAGCTGAGTTTAAAGCCGCCTGGTTCCCTGAAATGAAGTGACAGCTTTTAGTCTTCCACAGGAACGTGTGAATGTATTCAGGTTCATTTATAACACACAGAGAAGAAAATTGATATTGGGGTGGAAGAAAAAAAAAAAAAGAAAAAAAAAAGAGGAAAGAGGGGAAAAAAATCTTTGAAGGCTTGATCTGCCCAGGCCAGGAAGTAGTATAATGCATCCACACACTTGGGTCCACGTGAGCAGAGTAGCAATGGGATACACACATGCACGCACACAAGCTGGGATCCTTTTCAACCAGTTGAATTATTCCTTCAGTCGAAGGTATTTTTCTTATTTCTAATAATAAACGCTGCAATCTGGGGTTAGTGCAACACACAAAGATAGCCTTTAATAGCCACAACATGGGATACCTCGAACTGTATCCAGTATACAATGACCACATTGTTTCTCTTCTCTTTTTTTTTTTCCTGTTTCCACAAAAGTATAAAGGATCATCATGCTACAGACAGCACATTTTAGTCTGAAGTGGAACTGGCAGAGGATTTCAATGGAAAGTTGATTTATTTCAAGGGATTATGGGAGTCCAGGGATAAAGCTGGCACCCGGCCACAGGGAGAGCCCTTGACCTAGAAGCAGGAACAGTTTTCAAAGCTGTACATGTACATAACTGAGCAGAACACTTTAATTTAGTGCAGAGCATAACCTGAATTCCTTCTCTGAGGGAAGATGAAAGAAAGAAATTTTACTTCTTAGTAGGACGTTGGAAGCTGTATCCAAAGCTCTTTGCCTATTTTACATCTTTTTCTGCAGCATTGCAGGAAGCAATTGTTTGTGACAAAAGGCCACTTTCTTCCCTGCTTAACTGGGAAAGCAAATTGAGCTGCCACTCATAAAACCAACTGGATACAGAATTAATTTGCTTTTCCTGATAGATGAAACAAGTTAACAGGCCACTGCAGGTTACTCTCTGAATCAACATATGAAACATAATTTCATTGTCTTTCCTCCCCTCTTCCTCTTGGCCTTGAGCGGTAATTATAAAGACTTCAGATGTCCCTGGTGACATCAGCTGGTTAAAAAAATTTGGATCACAGGAATAATGTAACCCAGAGCCTGCTTTCAGTAGCATTGTTCACACTCCAGAGAAGGTAATTCTGTACAAAATACTCTTCTGTAACTGTACGTTATTAGTTTCAGTGGTAGTTTGCAGTAAGCTTCACATCAGGATCCATGTCATCTGGCCTGTTCCTTAGTCAGAAGGTACAAAGCACAACAGCTACAGAACAGGTCTTTAAAATGGTCTTTCTGAGTGTTTCATGAAGACTGTGCATTATATCAAACATGCCATAATAATAACATTTGCTAAAACTTCCTATGCAGCAATAGGCTTCGAACTCAGCTGGTCTTGAAATCAATCATAAACTTCAGCTGCCTAATTAAGTGCTTTATTCTGCAGCTCTTGGTCCAGCCACACGTCCACAGGCGTCTGTAGGTATCTGCCCTCAATCAAGGACTCTGGGTTTGAGCCCTGTGTTTCCAGACAGCACGTCTGACTGATGCTGCACAATGCCAGATGGTTTCGACATATTACACAGCTCCCTGTATGGGCATCCACCGACAGCGTGTGCCTTCCTGTAAGATTTCACAGGCTGAAACAACTTCTCGCAGTGTGGAGACAACACTGTGCCTGAAAACAAAGATTTAATGACATTGGCATTGCTCAGCCTCTTGTCAGCTTCTGGTCTGGGAAAAATTTTCGGCTGTTCTAAAATTAGAAGATAACGTAACTCTGGTTAGAATAGGGCATAGTCTGGGCAGGCTTCTTCGTGATCAGCTTCCTTGTTGAACTTTAATCCTTATTTTATGACCCGCTGTTTTGGGTTTAGCTTGCAGCATGGGCACAGAGTGCCCATCGTGGCAGACCTGCACAAGTGATTTTGCTCTGGGTGTTAAAATGAGATTAATGGACTCGTTTCACTTGTCAGCTATAACGAGTGGGGACTGAGTGGCCTTCCCACCACTCGACCCGCAGCTGGGTTGGGTCCCAGCTAGGCTTGTGGTCTGGGAGGCCAGGGGAAGTGGTCCTTTTGCTACGTTACCTAGCGCAATCCCAACTGAGAACACCAGGTCCCCTTGCATGTGAACTGGTCTGCTGGTTTCCTTGTAACTCACACACAAATTCCCTGGATCTCTAGGGGAATGGGAAAGAGCCCTGGAGCGAGCTCTGTGCAATGGAAGGAGCCTCCTGCCCCAGTGTACATGTTTATCAGGAGGGTCAGGTCTCCACGACCCTTTGTATTTCCTGAGCTTAGTCTTTCAATGCTGTCAAGTTCTTTGAGCACCCAAACTATGGCTCTGGGCATGTGCTGAACTGACATTGGCAAAACTGAAGGGGTTGGTGCCTGCTTCACTACTTGATCTGGGAAGGAGAGAGAAGGTGAAGCTGGCTCTGAGAGGCGAGCGGTTTGGTTGGTCCCGCTTCCTTAACGCACAGGGTCAGGATCAGGCAGCTTTGCCCAGGTGCACCTTCATTTAGCTCTGGCATTTGGGATCTAGCTCCAGGTACTAGTGCTCCATCCTTCTGGAGAACTTTGCACTGGGGTTTCATGAAGAGATAGGGAGGACAGGAGGAATGCATTTTCTTTAAAGGCTAAAAAAACCCCACCTCACCTTTGTGCACTGGATGTTTTTTGCAGCCAGGTTACCAGGGACGTTCTGTGCAGAAAGCTACGCTTGAACTCATTTTTGGCTCCTGCTGTAACTCCCCTCCTTGGCATTAGTACTAGTAAGTTAGTAATCAAATACATGGCAGCTGCACCACTGGACCAACAAGGTCACTTTTAATGCATGGCCCTGTCTGTGGTTTGGTGGGTAAAAAACATAATTATGAAATCCCTTGGGAAAGGGCTGTCTTGATGCAGCCAGGCATCTTACCAGTAGTGAGTATTTAAATAACATCCTTTCTACTGATAGAAATTAGTAAAAACAAAGAATAGAAACAATTTCTGTTGCTTCTACATGGCAAGGAAATACATAACTGATTTTACTGTGTGTTGCTTATGATTTCTTTCATATCTACTAAATATGGCAAAGAAGAGGAGAATTCTAATTACAGTAGTGTTAACTGAATAAAATTTTAGTTACTTCAGCTTCAGCGAATAATTTGTCTTCCTCAACTTGATTTACTAATCTCTTAGTTGACAAGACTCCCCATTCTGTGTATTCATTTTGTAGTTAGGGTGGGATTGTTTATAATTTACGGTTTAAGTCTGAGTGCCATTATTTTGCACTGTCAAGGAGCATCTGTTACATGAGGTGGCTCTTCATACATTAGCACCAGAAAAAATAAAGCACACCAGCCACGTTAGCAGCCAGTTTATAATGTTCAGCTCTTTAAAGGTGAATTTCTTTTGAAAATGGAATTGTGTAAGTGAACTCTGTGCAGTCACCTGCAGTGGGACGAGCTTGTGTTAGCTGTGTAGGACTCATTCACACCAGCCGTGTGATCCAGATTCAACACTCTGGTTCTCTGGGTGGGGCAAAATCCAGGCTAAAATTTGTTTGTAGGTATTTGATTGTTACCTGGCTATCACTACAGGCATCCCAGGGTTTTAACCACAAGCTGTCCAGCAGATAGCCTATGTACTTTATGCTTCTGCAGGGCAACTTCTAAGTAGAGAGTTATCAGAAGATCTGAATTAGATAGAGCCACATGCAGGCAAACTCTAGGAAAAAATGAGCTGGCAAACTCCAGCAAATGATTGGCTTTGCCAGTACAGACAGGACCAAGCCATTTCAAAACATGTTGGAATTAATGTTGTTTACCTTGTGACAAAACCCAAAACCCCTTCAATGAACCCTAGCAAGAGACCTGTCATATTTACAGTTGGTTATGAGGCTTTACTTCTTTTATGCTTGATTAGAAGTCTTTATTTGTGTGTGTTTGCCTGCAGAGCACAGTAAAAGCAGTGGTTTATAAGCCTCCTTTTCACTGTACCTTGGTGGAGAAGACAAATGTGGGCTCCTGGCAGCACAGCTGGCACCAAGCAGCTCTCATCCCCTTTGCCCAAAAGGTACCATACAAGGTTTCATCACCCTTGTTCAGTCCTGCTGCAGCTTTGAACACATAGATTGTACCATCGCTATGGGTGTTATGCCTCTTTTTACAGAAATACCAGCTGCATCCTCACAGATCAAATCATACACTGACTATAGGTTCAGCGTGGGCTCCCTGTGCAGCTAAAACTGGAGCCTAGCCACACTTAATGGAGCTTTTTTTTTTTTTTTTTGACAGAGTAAAGCTGATCATCTGAAAGCCCAGAATACTAGGAGCTCATGCTGATCTCAGCTGTAGTGGACTCTTGTGTTTGTCAGAAATCAGGCCTCACGTTACCTGCTAGAGACCACACAGCTAGTCAGTGACGAGTGTTGTACTTTTTCCAGTTATTCATAGACTCTCAAAAGCTCAAAGTTTAAAAGAACATGAAAAAAAAGTCTTCAAATGTAATAGAGTTTAAATAACAAAGAGTTGCATGTTGCTAGTTACATCAAGCATTTATTGTTCCCTTCTACCTCATGTTTTCTTTGATCTATTTTTAAGTCATTGCAAACTTTGTTAAAATCCAAATTCCACCATCTCCCCCCTGTCCCTGCAAAAAAAAAAAAAAAAAAAGTGTCCTTTTGCCTTGGACTCACATTTTGAGAAGCCTATTTCTTTTGTGTTACTAAAATGCCAAGATTTTAATGGAATGCTTTATTAGGTTTCCAAATGCTTCTGGCCAATAACAAGCAAAGTTCAGCTCAGTAGTTTTAATCTCAGAAACATCAAATCTGTTTTCCCTGCATGTGAGAAGAGCCATGCAGCTCTTAAGAAGATTAAAGCTATAAATTCTAACATTACAGAGGCCAATGCTTTCACAATCCAGATCAGGCCAGGTTATTTTATGCACGTTTTTCCTCCTGTGAATTTGCAAGGCTGCTGGTAGTCTTCAGTTTTGCCTGGGCATTGCCCCAGCCCCTCTCTGTACTCAGGTATGCTATTTGTAGAAGGTGAATACATTGCTTTTTCTTTTGCTCTGCCTCTCCACTTTATTTTACTGTTAAGAGGCAAATTACATCATTTTCATTATTAGTGCAGCTCACAAACCCATCTGTTACTCAAAGACATCAGGATCAGCAGTCAGCCACCCTCAGAATAAGCAGCTGTAAATCTAGAGTGCCTATACTTTCTAAATGGAGGGAGGCTTTTACATTAATCTCCTGGACTTGCTGAGTAGCTGGTATGGTGCCCAAACACAGTAAGTAAACTCAATTAGTAAAAATAGACATGATGTGGCAGTTCAATATATGGCATTTAAGCATAAGTGCCTGATTCAAGTCCCAGAGACACTGTTTGTAGGTATGATTCCGTTATTCTCCTGGTTGCCAGATACTTTGTAAAAAAAATAGTGGTGTTTTAGTTTCACAGAGATGTACTACTGCTGTCGTTTACCCAGGTGTAGATCTGGAGAAACTCAGCTGACTTGTTAGGACTTTGGATGTTCAGCAATGCTGAAAAATTACACTTCTCAGCTGACACTTGAAAGCTAGTCCACGAACCAGCTTTCATGTTCATGTATGGCTTTATATATGCAGAATTACCTGGAATGTGCTGTGATGGGCAGAGAAGAAACATTTGCAAGGAATGGATGCTCTTTGGGGCTCTGTTCTGCACAACAGGGCATGTCTGGGTACATTCATTTGTGGCTTAAGACTTAAGGGAAAGTCTCCTTCTTTACCCCCTTCAGCGACGGAGCCGACTGCACCTCTTTTTTTATGGCAAGCTGATCAAAGTCAAATTATCCAAGCGCAAGTTCTCTACGATCCCTGTGCTCTGCTGCGTAGCAGAAGGGCTTAGGTCTGGGTGTGGTGTTCTTGACCTTCTAGTCTTTTGTCTTTTCAGCCTGTTTTACTTCCTCTGTCTGCCGGGTTTTAGCCAGGAGAGCGATCTAAGGGGACCCTGTTTGTGTTCTGTGGGCGGTACGAGAGGCTGCCATTGTCTGGCGACGTACAGCGTGCAGGAGGAAACACCCTGCTTATTATAGCCTCCTTAAAAGGCCTGTCACTATTTCCATTTCAAATTCCTATTTTCAGGAGTTTACTACTGAGCCGTAACAAATTGCAGGCAGGAAACTTGGCAGTCACATTCCCAGCCTAAGAGCAAATTCTTTTACCAACTTTAAATAAATAAATTAATTAATATTAATGGCATGTGCTCCCAGCATGCAAAATACAGGAGGTTTTGTTATTGTTTTGGTTTTGTTTTATCCTTGAAACAAAAGATGAAGCTTGAGGAGAGTATTTACATACCAAACGTCCCTATACAAGAGTTATACAGCAGGCCAGGAGCAGTGTCACCAAGGGAGGAGCTGATTATCTGGTGGGCATTCCTAATTCTCCCAAAAGGAATATCAATACAGGAGAGCTATTAACCAACACATGCAAGAGGAAGCTGTGAAGAGCAGAAGAGAATTGTGGAGCACACATACTTAGAATGCTGAGAAACTACAGCTTGATAACCACAGTGTGCAGGGGTGAAATTCTTTGGGGTTAGCTTCACAGGAACAACCACCAAAACAAAACAAAACAGTAACACCACAGAGTTGAAGAGTTTGAAGTGGAATAACTAATGGGTCAAATGTTTTCATAGTAAATGTATTTTTGGTATATTTTAACAATCCAGATTTTAGTTATATAGGTATTCAGAGTCTGAAGTCCTGAAATAAGTAAAAAAACCCCACAATTTTTGGTCCATTGTCCAGATAGCAGAGATTTCAAGCTGGTAAATTCTCCTAGCTTGTCTTTCTTTTCACTGGAGATTTGAGCACTTTAAGGACTCTAGGAACTGGTGGCTGTAAACTGCATAAATGCAACATGCTATTAAGGGACAGCAGTACTACAGGAGTAGCAGTACTACTACAGTAGTACTACTACTTCAGAGGAAGCAATGTACTGGAACTGAAGAAACCCAATGAACATTTTGTCTAGTAAGAAGCATTAAAATGTGTAGGAAGATGAATGAATCCTCAGAAAGCAAAGATGTAGGGAACATCAGGTTACAGTTCCTAGGGAAGAACCTGTGTGCCGGTGTTGTGCTGGTTTGGGCTGGGCTAGAGTTTGTTTTCTTGACAGTAGCTGGTGTGGGGCTGTGGGTTGGATTTGTGCTGGCAGCAGTGTTGGTAACCCAGGGGTGGTTTAGCTGGTGCTGAGCAGCCCTCACACACAGCCAAGGCCTCTTCTGCTCCTCACACCTCCCACCAGCCAGCAGGCTGGGGGCACAAGGAGCTGGGAGGGGACACAGCTGGGACAGGTGACCCCAGCTGACCAAAGGGATGTCCCAGACCATACGATGTCATGCCCAGCATACACAGCTGGGGGAAGAAAGATGAAGAGGACGTTCAGAGTGATGGAATTTGTCTCCCCAAGTCACTGTTCTACGTGATGGAGCCCAGCTTTCCTGGAGATGGGAAGTGGGGAAGGAATTCCTTGGTGTGCTTTGCTTGTGTGCTTGGCTTTTGCTTTACCCATTACACTGCCTTTATCTCAACCCACAGGTTTTTTTCTCACTTTTGCTCTCCCAGTTCTCTCCCCCACCCCGCTGCAGGGGTAGTGAGAGAGGGGCTGCGTGGCGTTTAGATGCCTGCTGAGGTTAAACCACAACAGTTGCAAACTGCCTGGAGAGGAAATTTGGCTTCATGTTACTGATTTGAGCATCTAGTTCAAACAGGAAAGGGGCGTTGATCCTCATTTAGGGATCTGAGGGATTCTTAGAATATAAAAAAAGATTTTAGGACATCACCAGAGCAATAACTTTCATGAGAAGTCTTTTATTTCAAGTTACATCATGCAGATTGGGTGATCTCATTGGAGAGACCTTAACTGTGTGCAAGGTTGAGATAAATGTGTCTTCGGAGGCCAGACAGTGACTCCTGTACAAGTTGAGCCTTTTAGGGACTCTGACAGGGCCTTTGGGCTCCTCTTCTGCTGCTTTCGGGAGGATCACTACAAGGGACTCGAAGAAACCGTTGGAGTTGGCAGTGACTGGAGCTGAGCTAAAAGCTTCTGGGAGCATTCCCGGGAACCTCTGATACTCTGAAGAGACTCTAGTGAGAGACAACACTGGGGCTGGGATGCTTGCCCAGATTATAAACTATGCAGGAATTTCTGTACAGCTGATAAACTCTGTGCAGGACCCCGTGAAGTATACACACTTTGTAATGATACCTACGGGCTCTCAGAAGTACCTTGGAGGCAGCAGCCACTGGTATACAGTACTGGCAAGCTCTGTCCCCTCTGCCCCCTCCTCCCACACTGGGCACAGGGTTTGACTATGGCAATTATCTGAGGAATTCCTTGCTGTTCCCCACCCGCCCTGTTCCCCCCACGACTATACATTTTTAACCAGCAGAGGGAAACAGAGGGGCTCAGGAATTAAAGGGCTTGTGTGATATATGATGCAGACTCTCCAAAAAATGTATCCTCCTATATAAACATTAAAAAAGAGTCGAAGCCATCATGCAGCAAGGGAGAGAAGGTCATTTAAATATGACCTCAGTCTGCAAGGTTATGGAGCTGTCTTAAAAAACCTGTATGATTTGAGCTGTGTCTGGAGGTGGGTCACTTCGGAGGCGAGGGAGGTGGTCGTGCCTCTACCTGCAGCAATGATGTTTACTTGTGGGCACAGTGTTACTGCTGGGGATGGGCTGGCAGAAGAAACAGTATTCAGCAGCAAAAGTGACTGTCGGGAGGCAGAGGTGATCTTGGCTGGGAGTGTCTCTGGGCTAAACCACTTTGCACCTACCAGCAGACAAAGGGTGTTCACTTGTGTGTTACTGGAGAGTAGCTGGTGTCCCGTAAATCCACACCCTTGATTGCCTCCCTGTCACACATTCATGAAGACATCCCCTTAAGCAAACAGCTAACTTTAAATGTATGATTCAGAATCATTAAAACAACAGGACAACTTGTACACCTTAAATCAGACACCAAGTTTAGACACCTAGCTGAAGATGGACCAAATAAGGGAAAGAAATTACCTAATATTTATGATCTAAGAAATGAGATGTATCATGGAAGGAGAGAGTCAGATTAAACAGCAGGAAAGCCATCTCGTAAGCCCGCTTTTGTAGCATGTTATGTTTCTCAGATGTGTTATGCATCTGAGTGTGTGAAATACAATCTCCTGAGATTGGTGGAAAATGTCCCATGGCTTTAGATTTTTAGCACCAGAGTGGGTTGGTTGACTGAGATGGTTTGTGAAATGGGAATGGTTTTAGTCAGTCTTATGTTGCTAAACAAGTATGAAAAAAATGTAGATAGAATCATGGGTTTATTTTTGTTTATATTAATACTGTTTTCTCTTGACCTTGATATGTGGAATTGTTGCTTTTCTGAGTCCTTGGCTAAGCTTTGGGAAAAGAGAGTATTCTGTACTGCTTTAGCAGTAAGAATACTTGTACTTCACTGTGCCACCACTGTTCCGTGAGATAAAAGGATAATTTTTAATATCTTTATACTACAGGCAGACGAATGGAGAGAATAAGGATGTCACAGGACTAAGACCAAGACAGAGGGACTCAAACCCAGGTCAGAATTGCAGCAGAAGCAGTGAAGTGGTTAACAGACTGGTTTGTGTAACAAGCTTTACAGCTTAGAAGAAGGATAATTTAGGGAGAATGTGATGAGTGTCTTCAAAGTTCTGGGTGGCACGGAGAGTATGTGTAGGGATTGTCTGTGTGGCTCTGGAGGCAGGATGAGGTGGTTCTTGTGTGGGGGACTTGACCTGTGCACTGTGACACAGCAGACTGTGGATGCTCTACAGTTTACATGTACTGATGGAGGAGACCGTACAAGTCTTAGGAGATAAATCCATTGAGGGTTACTAAATAGGCAGGAACCACATCCTGCTCAGGAATTCCCTTAAGCTGAAAATAGTGGCAGGCTGGAGAGCATGTGGAGGAAGAAGTATATAATGCCCATGTCTCCTTAAGCATCTGCTTACGGCCACTGTTGTCCTGAGGTCACTCCATGGCCATTCTTATGT
Source organism: Merops nubicus (assembly GCF_000691845.1). Taxonomy (NCBI): domain Eukaryota; kingdom Metazoa; phylum Chordata; class Aves; order Coraciiformes; family Meropidae; genus Merops; species Merops nubicus. Next base: position 7,194 of record NW_008602353.1, on the reverse strand, counting down.
GCTGTTGCTCTAAGAAGATGAGAAACTGTGAAAAATCTATTGCAAGAAACCATTTCAGAAGTAGCAGGAACAGCTTGTCACGAGATGGTCCTGCCCCATGTGTCCACTCCACTGTCTTGGCTATATTAGGCCCCATGGCAGAAAACTCTACACAGGAGTGAACCTATCCCTGTGGTAGAACCTACACTTCACAAGGGTTTGAATATTAAGATTTTTGGAGAGGCCCTGTGGCAAATGTCCCATGCTTTGGGAGAAGGCTGGAGATGTGTTCTCAGTGGGCAGGTGTTTCTGGTGTAGCTGGGTGCCCAGCTTAGCTCCTTTTGAGAAAGCTGCTTTCACACTGTCGTGTTCTTCTTGTAATTGCTGCATGCCAGGGCTTCCAGAGCTTTGAACAGGTACCTTTCGTTACCTTAGGTATAAATAAATGAATAGTATCATATCAGGATGACATGAGAGCAGATCCAAAGTAGGAAGACAGGTATAAATGGGAGCTTTCCTGTGGAAAATGTGGTCAAGGTGAAAGAGAGAGACAGGATACTGCATTTCAGCCAGTACAGGAACAATCATTGCCTTCAGTGGAAAGGCCTCTGCTGAAGGGTAAAGAAAGAACAGGAGGAGCTGGAAAATCTCTGAGGGAAAGGTGCTGCCTCTGCGCAGTGAGAAGTCAAAGCAATGCCAGTCTAGTTACAAATGCTCTGCACAAGGAGAAATAACTTTGATTTAAAGTAATATCCTACTTCAGGCTTCCTGTCACTTTTCCCAGGACTTTTTTTTTATTTTAACTATGGAGTTTCAGGGTTCTTTGGACGTATCCCCTTGACCTTGCAGAAGAAAGAGAAAAAATACCCTCCCAGCTTGTAATCGGATGGAAGGTAAATGTTTACCATCATCACCTAAGTTGTTGGCCAAAGACTTGCAGGCTGAGGACTTTTTACTCTCCAGGCAATTCAGTGTCTTGCTTGCAGTTCATCTTTGCCTGAGGATTTTCCATCTATAAATCCATAATTATGGCTCAAATGTAAGGGGATACAGAAATTCCTTCATACCCAAATTATCCCACTTAAATTTTTGTTTGCTGTTTATGCGCCATTCAAAGTTGCTATTCCTGTGCTGCAAGACAAAAAAATACAGCTTTTTTTCCTATGTACAAGCTGCCTGTATTTCAGGACTATTACTAAAACCAGTATTTCTGGTTAATGCAGTATTACTTTTCTTTTTGACAGTACAGAGAAAATATAGATACAAAATAACTCTGGTCTTGGACATAAAGCAACTTGCACTTATCTCTGTCTTGAAACCAAAGTATGAGCCCAGCTTTACCAATATTGACTGAATTTGGTAAACTTCCATTCTGAATGTGCATGAAAGCTTTGGGGCCAAGGCCCATGCGTATCGTATTTTGTGAAGAGGCAGAGACAGTGAGGGTAGAAAATAGCTGCTATTCTTATGTTGCACTTTTTCTCAACAGAAGAGAAATATTTTTAGCATGTGAACAAAAAGTGCAGGCTTGGCAGCAGGATTGAGCATATGGGTTCTGAAGGTCTGGTGGGTCAATGATCCACGAGGTAGGATTTGTTCAGGAGACCAGAACAGCTCAGTTTGGGCCATTAAAGGACCTGGGAGTCAAAAAAATCTCTGTTCTCAGTTCCTAGGTTTGTTCCAACAGGTAAGCAGCCCATCCTAGCCCCTTTTCCTCCTCCTCTAAAGACTCATTGTCCTTACCATAATACGTATGGCATTGATCAGAGGGACTGTAAGAGGCTTGAGAAACCACACTGCCTCACATGCGGGTAAGACGCTTTAAGAAAGGTCAAGAGTTGTTTCCCAACCCGAAGTGTTTACATGATAGATTCTAATCTAATCTGTCTAGACCATAACGCCCTTAACAGACAGGAAAAAACCTGGCAAGTGAGCTCCCAGATAAGTCTCTGCACCAGGTATAATTTAAAGGGACAACATGTGTCTCTCACAAGGGCTGGTGGCCTCTCGCTGCTCCCTGCTAGCAGCTGAGAGCCCTCTCCCAGACAGTGGCCAGTGAATTCTCCTGAGGTCTGCAGTGTTGTTTTGGTTGAATGTTAATCCTCATTAACAGCACTGCCTTGGCATTGCTGGAAATGAAGCATTCTCCACGGAGCAGAACCTCCCCTCTGTGCCCTGCTGCTGTACTTTGACCCCAAGATGAAGTGGTCACTTCTGGGAATAAGGGGGTACTTGAGTCTCCATTTGTGCTCAGCCCCTCTGCTGTCACCAGCCACAGGGTAACTGCAGTGTCAGAGGAGAGCTGTGGAGACCAGGACATGGATGGAGACCTGAGGCAGCTTAAGACCACAAGCCATAAAGCACCTAACAGGTCATCATAGTTGTTACTTGAGAGGTGCCCAGACCAGTTCAGCACCTCTAGAGAAGGGCTCAGCACTTTTCTTTCCCACTGGTCACTGCTGGAATGGCTTATGGGGCTAACTGTGGCTGTGGTCCATCCTGCTGTGGTCACTGGTAGGTTAGCTGGTCCTCCTTCCAGATCAATGACCTGGAACTGACTGATGACTTACTCAAAAGACTAAATCAGTCTTGATTTTAAGACTTCAGAGGATTCATCAGTTTTCTTAATCCCCTGATGAATTGCTCTCCCTGTTTAAAAAAAGCAACAAGGACAAAAGCATCTTATTTCAGATCTGCATCCAAGGACCTATTGTTATTTTAAAGCTATTGAAGCTATTGTTATTTAAGGAGAAACTCAATTGCTTCTTTACAAAAAAACCAAGACAATCATAAGGTAAACATTGTTTTTTACTTAAATATCCCATTACCTATACACTAAGATGAGATAAGTAATGATTTGTTCAGTGACCCCATAACTGGTAGCTAGCCACAATGTGGCAAAATAAGGAAATTACCAGCAGCCTTTCCTTTGAATTCACTTGCAAAGGACCTCAGCATTTCAGACCAGAAGATTTTTCTCTTTGAGTCACAGCGTAGTACTACATATTTGCTTAGTCTTCATGAATGCTTTGCTCTCATTTCACTAAATGTTAATTTGCATGAGATACTTGTGGCTTTAAAGAGACAGCACTGGCTCTCTGTGTCCACCAATCTAATTTCCTCCCATCTGAAAACAATCACAGAGTTCTGGAGAACGTCACCAACATCCTTGCTGTGACAGGAGACACACTCACTTCTGAGTGAATACACACAAAATAAAGACGTCAGTTGTATTTTATTCTGTTCAGACAAGTGGCACTTCAAGTTAAAGAATACCTTCCAAATACAGTCTTGTTCAGGTCTTCTACCTTTTTAACTTCCCTGAGGAAAGCGTGCCTTAATTAGCCAGCTGTAATCCAAATTATAGTTTCTCATTTGTTAAAGCCGTTAAAACACCTTAAATCAGCTGCATATGTCTGAAATAATAATGAAAATAACTGCATTAGCAAAAATTATCTGCATGTGAGAGGGCTATAAATAGAGAGGAGGTGGATTGGACAGTCGGCGGATTCTGAGTTGGAATAAAATCATCTTACTTAAGCCAAAAACATGGCAACCAATATTTTCTGTTATAAAAATATTTGAGATTAATTTAGTTTTTATGAAAGCTGTCTGAAACTGAAAGGAATAGCAGAAGTTCCCTGTTTATTCACAAGGCAGCATTAATACCTGAAGTGCAAAGCAAGGCACCTTGCAAGCAGTGGCAACAGACTTTTGATTGTATTCAAAAATGGGTTTTGCCAGGGGATCAGGATGGCTGCACGTTCTCTTGGAGTAACCTCCACCCTGATAAGGCTTGTCATTTGAGCAAATTGTGTGACAGGCCTGTGAAGTGGATTACTACTGTCCACTAGAGGCTGTAATGAGACCAACAATGTCATTTTATGACAAATTGGAAGACTTAAGAGTGTAATGATCAATAATTGTGAAATGACTTTTCACACTCAATACACTGTCAATCACAGGATTTCCCTGAATGTGTATTTTTAAAAAAAAAAAAAAAAAAAGGAAAAATCCAACTTCTTATGCCTCTTATTCTCCCATTTTTCATAGATACTATTAATTGCACAAAATGTGTCATGTAAATGACACATAACTAGTGGATTGAAAGACAGTTTTAGCCTGTCAAAATGATTAATATCTTTGGGTCAAGACTCTAGGGAGTCATCTCAGTTTCAGCACATCACCAGCAGTAAATAAAATGCTCCAGTCGATGTGGGTTCGTGTGTCCCAGTCACCACTGTGGTGTGAGAGCTCCTGTCTGTACTGCCCTCAGCCACCTGCCTGGTACCTGTCACCTCTCTGCTCTCCTCCTCTCCCCAGGGACAGGAAGGTCTGCAGTGGAAGAGATTCAGTTTGGAAGTTTGCTGCTACTTTTGTATGCGCACCCCTTGCTACACGCCCTGCTCAGAGGGCGCAAGATGACGAGGTGGAGGGTGGCTCTTAGCTGCTGTAAGAGAGCACGGCAGGCCTTTGGGGTGGTAGCCCTGGAGCAGAACCCGACTCTGTCGGTGCCGAGTGGCTTTGTTCCTGTTGTCTGAACTGTGCTGGTGGCAGGTAAAGCCACATCTACTTTCCACAGCAAGTAACTTTCTCTTCTGCCTTAGTTCTGCACTTCTGGGTCAATACGGTGCACTGACGGGTACTGAGAGATCTCTGTCCCAGCCATTCAGCAAAGGTCACGCTCAGGTGCTGTTACCCACCTCCTCTGCCTTCACCAGCACCTCCCTATTTGGTGGTGTTCTTTCTGGAGGGAACATCCTGAGCGCCGGCGTAGGTCCTCCGCAGAGAAGCTGCAGAGGCACAAGGGTGTCTGTGATGTGGTAGTGTGTCCTGTGCGTCAGGCAATGTCCATGGGGACACAGTCCCCTCATCTCTTGTCTGTTAATGCAACCAACCTGTACAAGGCGAAACGGAGGTGAGGAACAGCTTTTGAACCTGACGTGTCTGCTGGCAGTTCTGGCACTTGCCAAAGCCACAGGGAAGCTGCCCGCTGGCTCAGGAAAACCATAGTGCTGTGACTCACAATGGACTTGACATTTTAGGGGTCTCCTTTCAACTCTGAAGCAGAAACACAGACAAAGATGTAAAAGCCTAGAGCCTGGAGAGTGGGAAAAGGTGTGGGTGCTGTGGCAAACACCATAGCCGCGGAGTGGAGGAATACACAAGCCTCTTACATGAGCCTGCTGCAGAAGGGAAAGTTGCCCAAAGCTTGCTTCAGCATGAATGTGGCTTCTCTTTCTCCGCGCGTGCCACACCTCTTGGCAAGGTGAACGTTTGAGAAGGAAAGATTCCTTTCTCCTGAGGTAGCACTGTACAACTGGAATAAAAAAGGTGGCAGACAGGAGAATGCCATGTACTCGGAACTGAACCCTGATGATGGGGTTGCAGCTTCCCCAGGGCTTTCACTTGATTTTCAGTAATCTCCAGTCTGTGTCTCTCTCCCTTGGTTCCTTTTATTAAATCAATGAACCTTGCATTACCTGGGTAAAGATAATTTTGATGTCTGCTTTGCTGCTGTAGATTCAGTCTTGTAGTGCTGAGTGGCACGTTTGTCCAGACATCTTGGCCTGTTGCTGCTTCTGTCACCAGACCACTCCTAGAACAGAAAATGATGTTAGGTTTCATAGCGAACCTGAACTGAAGATGCAGAAGTTGCTGAGGTAAAAGATCCCTGTGTCTCATAAAGCTAGTCCATATTACACTATCAACTCTAAATCAAAAGTGCTGCAGCTTACAACGTTATTATTACGTTCTTTAGCAATTACGGTGAACTAGTACAGTCATTTATAGAAGGGACTACTTTGCTGATCTGCATAATGACAGGCTGAGTCCTAGGGTACTTTACATCTAGACTCTAATGCTGGATTTAATGCTAAAATCTAATGCTAATATATAATGGACATATAGGAGATACCCTCTGGCAGGAACCCAGTACCTTGGAGCTGACTGTTCCAAGGGGGAGTGGGCACCAGCTGCAACAAGCAGCCTGGTCTGGGTGGCCACGTTGCAGGGAGTGCACATCTGAGGCCTGTGAGCCCACAGCGTCCAGCTCCAGGAGGTGCTACGTAACAGCCTTTGGTGTTTATGCAATGTTTTTTGCCATGTCGTTGGGGTGGGGTGAGGTTTTCTCCCTGATGCTCAAGTAGGGGGTGAATGGCTCTGTATGGACCACTGTCAGGTTGCATGCAAGCATAGCAGCCCACTGTCCTTCGGCTGCATTCCTCCCATCCGTTGCTTCCATGATTTGTTTTATTTCTCCAAGTTGTGCCTGTCTTGGTAATTTGATGTTTATCTGTTTTTTCTAGGACTTGAGGACCAGACAGAGCTAGTCCAGTAGAAGGGTATTTTCTCTGATCTCTGTTTTGCATCTGTGCTTGTTATTCGCCCATCCCTGCAGCTTATGGCATCGCAGGGACCTGTGCTGGGAGAGGTAAGAGAGACATGAGCTGCGGGGGGAGTGGAAGCGGCCTTTGCTGGGGGCAGTTTGGGAAAGGCTCACAGTGGTCTGCGTACAGCTGGGAGAGAGGCACGGGGATCTTTGATGAAACGCGTGCTGAGGAATCCAGAGGGAGTTAGTACCCAAACATGCGTGGTTCAGCCCTGCCTGTCTTGTAGTTCAGCGACGGTATGAGTCAGAGCCTCTTTGGTCTGAATGAAGTGGAAGGTACTTTCTACAAAGCAACTCAAGCATATGCCAAAGATCCGGATAAATAAAACTAATTCAGAAAAAGGGAGTGGGATGCGGGCTCTTTGCTCTAAATCACTTCACAGTTCTCCACAGTGCAATGCAATATGGCATCTTAAATAAAATCACCCTCTTCTGACTCTCGCAGAGGCTGCTTCAGAGCATTCCCTGGCTTCCAGCACAGTTTGATTTCCTCCCCGAGAGAGACAGACCAGCCTTGACTGAGCAACTGATTTTCATGCATCCTTTAAACCAGCATTCCCTGCCATTTCGGAAGGGCTGCACGCTTTGCTAGCCGTCTTTCCCGTCCCCCTTAAACAACACAGATTTGGGGTTGTGTTGGTTTTATTTCTCCCCTCCCCAGCTCATTTCTTTCCGCCTGCAAAGTGCTTTGAGATCCCCACGCCGCAGCCTGCCACGGGAGTGGGGTCTCGCGTGGAACCGCAGGGATTAATCCCGCCGTGGAGAGCCAGCCCGGCCTTTGATGCGTTCCAAGGGGAACGAAGGAAGGAGGTGAGTGCCGAGCC
>NW_008602352.1:0-21088 GCF_000691845.1 Merops nubicus | reverse complement strand
ATATATAAATATATGTAAAACCAGTATAAAGGCCAATGCCCCCTGATGGCAGCTATGCCACTGTCACCACTAATGCTGTGGAGCAGACCCTGGGGGGAGTCCCAGACTGGACCTAGCTACAGAAGGGAACCAGCTCTTCCTTTTAGTCCTGCTCTCTGCAATTCCTTTCTTAAGGGTCTTTCAAATTCACCTGAATATATTTTTCATGAGGGACATTTCTGAAGTGAATACAATTATTCTCCTATTCTTCCTGGCCCTGTAACCTTCATACCCCAAGTTTTCCCGTGTCCATAAGATATAAACCACATTCCCAAGAATGGTAGGAAGAATTAGGTGTGGTTCACACGCAGGTCCTGACATTTCTCCAAGCCTCACCATTGCAGTTAATAATGGATTTAGATTGGGCAATGCCTCTGATGGATAGATCAAATGCAAGACCAATGTCTTCTTCTGCATGCCCTCCCACTAGCCTAGGGCTGCCACTGGTCACATGCTGAGTCCTGACATGTGGCATCTTTATCAGCTGGGTAATTTTGGAGACATTATGTTTTTAACCATGTTTATTGCATGATCTCTCCTCCTCCTTTCTCAAGGAACACGACAACCTTTCCCCTGGCTTTCTTTTTAGTAGATATTATTTACAGTGCTGTCACTCATCATGGCAAAATTGCACTGACAGAATCCTGCTCCTGCCACCCACAGCCACACAAGTAGCCAGCTGTATTTGAAACATGTTTATGTATGGCTCCAAGCTGGTGAATCTGCTCCCTTTGTCACTGTCAAAGGTGAAGATTTGCTATGTGAATAGATATCCATAAGTGGTGGGTCAGTGTCAAATAAACCAGCAGAAAAGAAAAAGAATACAAAAAAAAAAAAACCCAAATCCAGATGTGAACTGCTGGTCAGCCATATAGAAAAGACCTGGAGAAAACCAAATTCAAGACTTCCTATAGAAGTCACAGCACCCTTCAACTTCAAGCCTGTTACAATATGAGTCAACAAGGGTTTAAAGCTATAAATCTTCCCTGGGGAAAAAAAAAAAAATAATAAAATAAGTAAAATAAAAAGAAAGTAAATATTCACATTAGTTCTGAAAGATACTAATTCCCCAAACCATCAAACACACCCACTCCATCCCTCCTCTGCCTTTATACATTCCACTTCTTGGCATTAAATGCCAAAATACTGCAGCAGGCACCTTTGTTTGTAGCACACTCAAACAGGAAAGGATGTCGTCCTTTAAACTCTACAAATGAGAAGCAGACAAGAGAGCTCTAAAGCTAAAAAAGATTTAAATTCTATTTAGAGCGGGGGTTTTACTTCTTTAGAAGTTATGTGCATCAGGTAAAATGTTAGGGAGCAGTGGAAAGAACAGTCAACTGTAGAGAAAGGGAAACAGGAAGAGAGAAGGAGACAATGAAGGAGAGAAAGAAGGAAAGAAGTTTACTTTATACTTTCTTTATATTTACTTTATATGAAGTATGGAGAGCTGAGAAGTCTGTCCTGCTGCCCTGAGTGTGACAGATATCACATTAGGCAAAGGAAGGCACAGAAGGATGAATATCTGAATGTGTAGAGCTGCAGGGAGGGAGGGCTGAGAAGAATCAAGGGGCCATCGTTCATCTTCTTGAAAGCAAGATTTTTACATCCAGCAGCATAAAGACTTCCTGTGAATATTGAACTTTCTTATTACATAATACACAGGAAAGGGTAAGGCAGCATAAAGTGCACACAACGATCCTATGGTGACTATTATCAGAAATTAATACAATACCATTTCAGAGAGATTTATGACAGCTGGGGAGCTTTTCAGTGGTTAACTAAAAGACCTTTTTGCACCAAACTGGCTGTCACCTCTGGTAAGTAGAAACACATGTATGTTCGTTCCACCACACAGAACAGAGGCATTTTGTCCTGAAATTCCAAAAGCACACTCAATCCATCAGTAATCAACCTGCATCTCATTCTGCATGTGGATCTAGGGCAGGTGTGGGAGCTTCTGGGGAGTCCTGCAGGCACGAGAACACACCCCAGCTCAGCTGCAGCTTCCAGCTTCATGGAGTCACCTAGCTGGAGTTGTTCATGACAAACTCCTCACTCTGTTTCTCTGTGTGCATGACTCACATTTCTGAAGGCCACCTCCAGTCTCCCTCACTTCCCTCCCCACCCTCATCCCAGCTTCACCAACCTTTCCTCTTGTGCTGCAATGCAGAGTAAAAAGAAATTAAACTCCAGAGGAGACTGAGCTAGGTTATAGAAAGAACATGAGGTGGATGGGGAGGGCTAACTAACCTCTGCTCCTCTGCTCCCCACTGCAATGAGGGTGGCTAATCTGCACTAAAGTCCCTCAAAATCTGGATTTCTGATGGAAGATTCACTACACAGTAACCAGCTGCACACAAGCAGCTAATATTGTCTGTGGCTGAAGGAAGAATTTGATTATTGGCAAGTGACAAACCTCCTGATCACCTCATCTACCAGCCTGGGTGTCTTCACTGTCTTCTCCTTGTCCTGAACCCCTCAATTATGAGGAAAGCCAAAGAGACTCATTTCACTGGTTCCCCCTAACCTACAATGCTTTTTTTTCCTTGAGTTCTTGACTTTTATATCATTGATTTTACTCCTAATTTTATATCTGGGTGGGCTTTTTTGGGGAGAGGGCTATTGAGTGGGTGTTTAATCCTTGAGTCTAGCAGAACTCTGTGTTGAGTTTAACTTTTTGTGTCTGTTCAGTCACAGCCCCTCTGAATCAGAAGATGCACTTTGCTGCCTGTTTCTGCACTGGCTGCATCAAATCTGTGCACTACAACAAGTGTCTTCCTTCAATACAAACCCCCTTAGATACAAGGGGACGATCACTGTCATTAACATTTTCATAATCTAATGATCAGATAAATAATGATGTAATCAAATACATAATCAAATAAATAATCAAATAAACAGATAAATGATGGTCAAATAAAAGATGGTCAGATAAATGATGGTCAAATAAATCCTCTGGCACGCAGCAGATAAAAACCCCTGCTTTGAAAGGGGACGATCACTGTCATTAACATTTTCATAATCTAATGATCGATAAATAATGATGTAATCAAAAAAATAATCAAATAAATAAATAATCAGATAAATGATGGTCAAATAAATGATGGTCAAATAACAAATCCTCTGGCACGCAGCAGATAAAAACCCCTGCTTTGATTTACTCCTTAACACATCCCTGAAGTCACCCCTCTGAAAGCTTTACAGCATGATGATTTTCCAGCAGCAGGATAGGCAGAGATGAATTAAAACAAATAAGGTGACATCTAACAGCTTCAGCTGCAATTTGAGGCTATCAGTGTTAATATAATTTAATACAAGTTGAGCTTAATACACCTTCCATAGGAACAACGTTAAAATGTACGTTGACAAATTAGAATCTAAGTGATGAATATAAAAATCACCTTTTAAAAACTGAAATTCAGATAGAGGTAGGGGAAAAGGGTGACCTGTGCCTGTATTCACTAAAGACCCAGTAACATCCTGGAAAAGAAACACAGTGATGCAGGACATGAGCTGCTGCCTCTTGGTTGTGTATCACTCCTGATGGCAGCTCTCTGTTATAATGGAACAAGCATCAGTGATGCATCAGGACCTCTCTGGCAAGGCACTAGGAGCTTCTCAGTCACTCACCCTCTGCAAAGTGACAGCTGATGCTGCTGCTCAGGCTTTTTTCAACAGAAACTTCAGTGCCCTGAAAATGTCAGGTTATGGCAGCAGTGAGATCTCCATCTATTTATTCCAACCTGAACACGAGACGAAAGTCTCAGCACAGAATTGACTGCCTGGGACAACCAGACGTGTTCCCCTGGTTTTGAGATGCTATCTGTGCCTTTATGGCTTTTGGAAGTGATGCTGTAGAACCTCAATGGAGATCAGAGTCACTGCGTGTGTCCCACAGATTTGGGCTAACCTAAAAAGTTTCTGTTATGAACCAACCTCTCCCTCTGGCTACAGCCAGTGCAGAAAGCTCTCCCTGGCTTGGCAGGACATGGTTACACCCAGCCCTTGGTGCTGTCCAGCCTGCCCTGTCCTCAGTCCACGTCCCTCTCCCTCCCTGGGCTTCCCAGATAAGTTAAAACACATGTTCAGCAAAAGGGTGAGGCAAACAATGGGAGGGAAGAGAAAAAAGAGGCTGCTGGTAGCTCAGGATAGGAAGCATTGTTAGATTATTCTGGTCACCGTTATCTGATTTTAAGCCATTTCAAGTTTTAGAAATAGCAACATCTGCAGAAGCCTTTTTTCAGCTTGTAGTGGTAAATATAGCAGCAGGAGGGTGGGCAGGAAGGGCTGCCAGCCACTGCACCATGCTCAGTGCAGGCACTGGGCTTCCATTTATACCCCCTGATAAGCAGGCAGTGAATATGGGAAGCTTCTCTCTTTGCCCTTCAAGTCATCCACTGTTACTTAGGGAAAGTTTTTTGCTTTGCTTTCCATTAACTGGCTGGGCTTGCTGTTCCTTTGTCTTCAAAATGTCATTACATGAGGCTTTTGAAATCAGAATTTCCCTTCTCTCCCTTGCACCCCTGCCTCCAATTAATAACATTTTGCAGTGTCTTCATTTAGAGGCCAGAACACTTTTTTATACTGCCTCAAGGAGAGGCAGCAGAGAGTAAATCAACATCAACGTTTCCTCTGTAGCTAGCCCTTGGTATAGGGGATTATATCCTAGGAATGAATTTTTCTTTAAAATAACACATTTAAAGTTGCTAAAACCCCTAAGGTGTTCGTTGTGTTCACTTCATCCAGCTCCCAAACATGACCCACTGAGAAGAGCTGCTCAGTGATTTATATCACTGAGTTATCCTGATTTTTCTCCTTGTTTGTGCCATTTATGCCACATCCCCAGAGGCAACACCAATGTATAAATATCTGTGGCTTAAATAATGCTTTTTAAGGAATGGGATGAGCCTGATTCAAAGTGGAGAACTCCCACTGAGAAGAGCTGCTCAGTGATTTATATCACTCAGTTATCCTGATTTTTCTCCTTGTTTGTGCCATTTATGCCACATCCCCAGAGGCAGCACCGATGTATAAATATCTGTGGCTTAAATAATGCTTTTTAAGGGATGAGCCTGATTCAAAGCTGAGAACTCCACAGAAAATGGGTTCAAATCATTTGTTTTCAACAAAATAAAACATAAAATTGATTTGTGATGAAATACTGTAGAATACCTGGACAAGAAATAATTATTAGCTAGAAATAGAACTTATAGGATGACTGTCTATATTTTTTTTCAAATAATACATTTGAAAATGTTTTTCTATGGTGTTTTCTTCAAGTGTTACATGCACAAAACTTGCTCTATTTACTTCTATTTCTAACACCAAACACTTGAATATTTTAATTCAGTTTTCTTTCAGATAGGGACAATCACATCTGAAAACTTTGTCTTTTAAAAAGATAAGTTTCTAATTTTTTTTCAAATAATACATTTGAAAATGTTTTTCTATGGTGTTTTCTTCAAGTATTACATGCACAAAACTTGCTCTATTTACTTCTATTTCTAACACCAAACACTTGAATATTTTAAGTTTTCTTTCAGATAGGGACAATCACATCTGAAAACTTTGTCTTTTAAAAAGATAAGTTTCTAGACACTTTTGATGTATTTAACTTAATTAAAATCCTAGTTTTTGGCAACAAGAAGTACTTCTAGCTGACTGCACTGAAATTTTTGTTTATTTTGTTTAATTATAATTTCAATAATAAAAGGTTATGGATTCACATATATCTATATTCACATTTCCTTCACAATAAAAGGAAAAGATGTGACCTGAAGAAGAAGGAATAGCAGAGAGCCAGAGTCATGATGAATGTAATTTGAAAATAATTGTAGTGTCAGCTGAATCATGTTTGTGTAATAAACATTTTCAACAACCTCAGTTATCATGGAAGTGATCAGATAATTGTAGAGTTTTGCATTATTTTAAAATAGTAAGAAATTCTTATTATGTATTCTTTTATATATATGTCTATTTGGAAAGAAAAATGCTTGATCAGCAATTTTATATTAAAAATAAAATACCAGCTGAATAGCTTTTTCCCTTGAATCACTCTGGACTCTTCAATCCATTTATAGGATGCCAAATGGAGTTGTGGAGGAAGCTCTGGGGCTCACTGGCTACTTCTGACACTGCATGAATCTCCATACAGCTTGCAGAGGTGTGAGGCAACACAGGACGTTGTGAGTGGCTTCAGTGAATCGTGCAGTGTGTCTCCTCTGAGAAAGTGAGGAGATGAAGGAGTCTGTACAAGAAGCAATTGGGAAATCCACTGAGTATTTGCTCCTTTGCAAAGCCCTGTGGTTCCTTTGGAATCTAAAATAGGCAGCCTTGGAACAAAGACTTAGCAAAATGCAGCATCAGTGGGATAAAAATAAAGAAACAAGGTTTGTACATTGCCAAAAACCTGAATGCACTAAATTACCCATATTTTGTAGAGTTGTAAAGAGAAGAAAAAGCATAAACAGTACCTTGTAATGCAAGATTTGGGCATTTCCTGACACAGCCCAAAGGAGGATGTTCTGGATGCAGGATAGGTGCCCAGACCTCTTTTCTGTGCTGAGCAGGAGCTGCAAAGCTGAGACCCCACAGCTGAAGTACTGACACTGCACCTTGTCTTGCACAAGGAAGCCAGGATGGTGTGTAACCTGAGCAAGAGTTGCACACACAAATAGAGCAGCCAGGCTTCTGTTAGAAAATAATAAACACTCAAGCTACTCCAGCATCCCTCCAGAGACTTACCTGACCCTCCCAGGGACCAGAACTCCCATCAGAGTGTTTCACGAGCTCAGATGGCTCTTTAGCAAAGGGGAGAACAGAACAGAGATGGAAACACAACCTAAAGCTGAAGCTGGAGCCAGGGATGCAGCCCTAGCAAGCACAATGAGCTGAGGAGAGGACAGGCTGAGCAGGGTAAGGGCAGAGGAAGCTTTCTGCAGGCACTTTATAGCACATCCCCTGCAAGATGTGGTTGGTGAGACAATTGGGTGCAGCTGAAGCCAGAAGTGGAATTCAGGGACATGAAACCAGGCACCTGCCACACCAAGAAGTGTGAAGTACCCTGGTTTGGGTCAGCTATGGATCTCTTCTCTTTACCACATCTCCCAGCCCCATGTGGTTGTCTCAGGATTCCTCCAGTATTAAACATCTACCTTTAGGCCACTGAGTTCCCTGCCATGTTTTGGAGGAATGTTTTAAACTAATTTGTTTTCCTAAGTACATCTCGTTTGGATGTGCTTTGAGAAGATCTGAATACTTTGTTTTAAAAGACTTGCTGGGTATCTATCTGTTGTTGAAACTTCAAAATGCATTTTTTTCAGAAACATAGCTGTCAGCCTTGTGGAGCCTCCTTGTGTAGCACTTGAATCAAGTGGAAAAAAAAAAATATTAACTTTCTCACCAGTGATTCCATCAGGAGAGTTAGTGACACCATGAACATATGCTCCATCCCTTGAGCACTCCCCAGCCTTGCTGCTACAACACCCAGGCTCTGAAAATAGCTTTCAAACAAAGATCTTTATGAAGATGGAGAACACATGCCCTTTATTTCCAGCTTTAAGCTGAAGAACATGAGAGAACGAGGGTGCAGAGCCAAAGCTGCAGTGACCAGGTCATCAACACAGAAAGATTTTGGGGGTATATTTTGTGGTGGTTAACTATGGCACAGCAAACCCAAAAGCTCAGTGTGCTGTAGCCCTGCACACATCCTCCTGTGCCATCTGTGCCACCCACACACATCCTGAGCTCTCTCTGTGCTATCCTGCATCACACAGCTCCTGGAGAAACCCTACCTGGCAAGTCAGAGCTGCACCCTCAGGAATTCTGGGCTGCCCCAGGAGCAGTGCTGTGAGTCAGGGCTCTCTCAGAGCCTGAGTCACTGCAACAGCTGCAGCAGTTGGAGACCAGCAGAGCTTTTTGGGAATTGGTAGATTCCTGATATTTCACAGGGCAGCTGAGTGGGTTTCACTGCACACGTGGCTTTGAGGGGTCTGCAGGAAAGGACAGGTTGACTCAGCACACAGGGAACGTGGCTCATATCTTTGACTTTTTCTAAAAGAAGCAGCATCCAGGGAGAGTAGGAAGGTTCAACTCTTACTCTTCACCATTTACTTTACCAGCTGGCTGAAACCCTTCCCAAAAGGGCACATCTCAACAGCTAGGTTAAGAAAGGATGGAATTAAGCAACCCAAGTGGATTTCTAAAACAATGCAGCAAGCAACATCTAAACCTTGCCAGATGAGCACATTAGGTCTGCTCCTGACAGCCCCTTGGACATTTTACACTGGAAGCCTTGGCCAGTCTCCATAGTCAGAGCAGGGAGAGCTGGAACACTGCAAACATAAAAATTACCTTAGGTGTGATCATCCTGCAGCCTAATGAAACAAAACGTTCTGGCAATCTGTTCTTAGAGGTTAGCCAAGAGGTTCCCTGGCAGCTCAGCTTGGCCTTGGCCCCTTTCGTCACCTAGACAGCACCTCAGCTGCTCGAGGGGGTCTGCAGGCAGGATGCTTCTGAAAGGTACCAGTGGAAACCTATCAGGGAGCCCCAGGACATGCTGTCGAGCTGTTCAAGTGGATTAGATATATGATACTAAGGTGTCTGGCAGCAGCTTTTCAGCTACAATGAGGCATTTTCTCCCTAAGATCAGCAACTGTGTGATATGTACATGCAGGTGCAAAAAAATACACATAAAATTATACATATCTTCTATGTATATGTAGCTAAAAAACACACACACATACAAGAAAGACTGGTGTCTGTTCTATAAAAAACATACATGTGAGAGTCTTGATTAAGAGCCTGGGTAACACTGGATTTCTAACAGCTTTTAGACAAAGAAACTTGTTAAACTATCCCAAAGAAAAACCCCTCCAAGCCAAACTGGCACCACTGTACCTTCAGCAGTCATTTGTAATGTGCAAGAGGAGGGAAGCAAGACTCTCTAGGCTGCTTTGCCTGAGTAAAAAGAATTCAGTATGGCAGATATCAGATCATTCTGGTGTTTCCCAGCAGAGAAAAGGTATTTTGTATTAAAACCTGGTAGCTGCTTCACCCTTTACCAAGATGCTTTTTGAGGTGTCTTCCCTGCTTATATACATTTTTTCTGCATTCTTGTACTGGATGCAACAGACCCTGATGCCATGATATCATTTTTTACAGATTTTTATACACTGTAATCACAGTTGTAACAGCAGAGATGCCCTAGCACGTTCAGCTCCTTTAAAGAAAATAGTTTGTTCAGGGTTTCTCAGGGTAAATAATGCCAAGTGTTGGTATCCTTTATGAGCAAAATAATTTACTGGCAAAATTTACCCATGTGGGAGTCAGAAAGCAGCTCCCAGAAGCATCAGCCACCACTCAGCAAGCTTCCCCTGCTGCTTCCCTCCCAGCAGCACCTCTGTCCCTGCTCCAGCAGGTGAAGGTGAGGTGGTGGGATGAGTGATAAAGCCCCTCCTGCAGGTTTTACCCCTCTGAGAGAGGACCAGCTGCTCCCTGAAGGCTGGAAGCCTGCAGAACAAAGGTGAAGCTTCCAGTGGTGGTGCCACCGTCTCCCCTGGGGAGCAGAGCCCTGGTGTAGCCTTGGCAGCTGGCAGGGTTTTTGGGAGAGCTGCCTAGATGCTACCAGGCACTCACAGGCTGCCCCCACTGCCGTGCAGCTCCCCAGGCTCCTCTTTGGCAGATGATGAATTTGCAGCCCCTCCACCAACGTGCTGCTCCAGGCAATGATTTATTTGGCTGGTACCTAACGTTAGTCCCCCATAGTCTTGTGGATGAGATTCATCCCTTTGTTAAACTTCTGCCTGCTATGAGGTAGCCTGGGGTCAGATCCTCTGTGCAGCCTGGTTGCTTCCATGTGCTGCCTCTAAATGCAGCATCAGGATCATTGTGAGAGTATTTGGGCCCTATAAGAGAAACAAATTGTGTTGTATGCCCTGGTCTTTCCCTGCTGGCTACAGCCAACAAAGCAGAGCAGGTTTCTCAGAAGGAGAAAAGGAACATTCTCATCCCTGGCTATTCAAGTGATTTCATTTTCTGAAATGCAATGATAAATTAAATGAGCCAACAATGCAACAAATTCATTAATCTGTAGCTCTGTGGCTCGAAATGGAGTTACAGTCCTAGAGTCACTTCATGTACCACAAAGTGCTTATTGTCTCTTTTACCCCAAATCTGATTTAAGGCAACTGAAAATGGAAGAAGCCAACTCTGTCCTGAGAGCAGCAGATGACACCCAGATCCCTCTGCCCCTCTAGGCTAGCCTACAAGAGGGACAGTGTCTTCTCTAGGGGACCTCACTGTTTTATTAATTATCCACTAGGGCACCCATTCTAGAAATCAAAAATATGGCATAACTGAGCTTTTCAGTAGCCAAACACCCTTTAAAAATCTGAACCTGTGTCATTTTCTTCTTCAAAAAACACAGCACAATCTAGTGCAAAAAGACAGTTCCTCCTTCACAGTCAAAAAAAAAAGTCTTAAATCTGTTTCAGTTAATAGGACAATAGGGAAAAAAAAAATAACATTGGCATTGTCTAATAGTTGTTCCAGAGCAGAGAGCAAAGATTTTATTTTTAAATTGTGATAACACGATCCTGAGCCCAGTAGCCATATAATAATTCTGTAAATATAGGATAATTGACAATCTGAGTGGAATGTAACCTCAGGATAATTACGCCCTTCTCTATATCTTTAAAACAAAGCCTTATCCTCACATCTAAAAAGTGGAAGTTACATGGCAATTATTCTTTGAATTACTTTGTAACTGGTAGTATAATTATCAAGTAATCTGCATGAAAATAATTAGGTATTTACATAGTCTTTGCAACGTAATTACAGAGTAGTTGGCTGATTATGCAGCATGTGCCTTGTGAGAGAAAGTGATACCAAAAAGAAAAAAAAAAACAACTAAAAATACTTGCCATTTTGAGTAAAATGAATTAAATCTGAAAAAAAACCCGATTTATCTGTATTTCACATGAATGTGTGTGTGCACACGTGTGTGACTGTGAATTCTCCATGTGGGAGAAGGTTGTAGAGTCAATAATTTCCCAAGTTTGAAATGTTTTTCAGAAGACAATAAGAATTCCTTCCATAATTCACAACTGCATTGTCCTCTCCACCTCACCAGCCCGCAGGCGTTTGAAGATGCTCCTGAAATTGGTAGGAACAATCTGAGGATACAGCGATTGTTTAAAAACAATTACTCTGCCTGAATTTTACTCTGATTAAGTGTCACCTGAAAAAAAAAAATGAATTCACAGCATACTTTTTGTTTCAGTCTTAAAGATGTTATGAATTATCTCTGTTTAATTTTTCTCTTTTAAGAAAAAATATGCTAATAATGGCAGTTTGCTTTTGTTGTGAGCAAGGCAGCCCAATAATTGATTTTGATCCCTGTTATACATCTGCACCTTCTGCTCTGGCTGCACGGTTCTAGTCATATTCAATTATCAGATGCAGATCCTGAAACAATGGAGATTATTTCTTAAGTAGAAAGTCATTATTTGTGATCATTTGCATTAAAATAGCAATACAGAGTGAATAGAAACTAAGTGCTCAAAACATTACATGTAAGGCCACAAAGTTAATTACAAATGGAGAGGAGCAAGAATATTCCTTGAGTATTGCAGACAATAAACAAGCAGAAAAAGTTTAAGAGTATTATTTCATACTTTTGTCTGCCTCATTGAAGGAAAGAATCATTATTTTTACACTTCTTCCTTATTAAATCATTTTCTTCTAGGCAGCTTGAACCTGTGTTTCTCTAGGCCTACCCCATCTCTGCCCATTAGTGTTATGAAATCAATAAGAATGTTTTCCTGTGGGTTTTTAAGGCCACAGACCATTTAGGATCATCCACAGAAGAGAAACCAGCTCGTCCTTGTGTCCAGCCCAAGCTGATGTGTCAGAGAGCTCTCCTTGAGAGGAGCAGCTGGTTTTCCTCTTTTTGTTTGTTTGCTCAGGGAATTTCCCATTGTTCTTAAAATGAAATTATCTAATGAAATGTTAGAAACAAAACTGAATAAGGATTTCTGGTTTGTATTTTTTTTTATTAATTTTTTACCCCATAATCTGATGGGAACTATATGAACTAGTTTTGAAAATGAATGTATAAACCTCCCACTCATTATTTTGAAAGTCTGAGTTATTCCCTAATGAAATATTCCAGTAAAGCTACACGGTTCAACGTATTCAAAGCAAATAGCCAACTCATGTCTGATGCACCTCAGATGTCTGGAATGAACTTTTCCTGCTCAAACAAGAATAGGCTTCAAGCTGACTAAGTGTTTTCCTTCAATGTTCAGCTGAATTTCACACAGAGGCTGAGGGCAGCCAATAGGACTGACACTCAGCTCATTCCTTATGCATAAGAATAAGAAATTTGAGTGTGACAGGATGCATCTATCTTTCCCAAAACCTGCTTTGCATCAGAGCTGTGGCCCTCATGTGGGTTAGAATCTCTGTTATCTACTTTTTTCAAGAAAACAGGGAGAGGTGGAAAGCTCCAGAACTACTTATTAATCAGTGTGCCCATTAAATCGGTCTGTTTAATGGGATTTAACCAAATACCTTGATAGTTCTGTCCACAGCTATCAAATGCCTCATCTTACTGATAGAAATAAAATTAATTACTGGAATGATTAGCACACCTCCATGTTCCCTGCCAGCTGAGCAGCAGAGGAAAGGACTCCCAGCTCCTTCAAGAAGCAAATTTCATTACAGATGTCTAAAATGTCTGGCATGGATCCAAACATGTTTACCTTGCACGAGGCATTAAAAAACTAAAGTTCACAGCAAACACCAGGAAAAAACAAATTGAGCTGAAGTATCTGTAGAGGAACTGAACTCAGTATCAGGTTTTAAGTGTGATAAGGGAGAGAATGAATCACATCAGCTCCTTTGTGCTGCAAATCCTCCATTTCCCACAACTGGCTATGATTACAGCTCAACTAACTAGGATTACAGCTTCCTCAAATTTAGGGATTTTTTATTTTTTATACATTCCAGAATATCACCATAATGAAAAGTAGACCCATTAACAATACTGATATTTTTTTTATAAAGCCATAAAGTTTTTTAACAGTGTTATTCAGAAGCTGTGGAAACCTGAAAACTTTATACTCACTTTATACTATACAAACAATACTTTGTCAAATAGATAAAAATCAGGCTGTGAGCTAAATTAGCTGGTGAGACCAAAGAGTTAATACCAGCAAGAAAAAAATAGCCCCATTCACAGCAGGATCAGTATTTTAAGCTCCAGACAGCCTTGAAATATGTTGGTACAACTTTAAGCCATCAAGCTCCATTTTTAGAGTTTTTAAGAGCTATTTCCACCTGATTCAGTTGATTTCCATGATAAACAGTGGCTGAGCTAGGCCCAGCCTCTGCCTCCTTCCTTCCCCAGCCCACACCAGGGACCTCAAGGCCCTTTTTATTCCTGTGTTTCTTATTTTCCATTTACATTTCTCTGTGAATTTCTGAGTTCCTGTTGTTAAGAGGAGCCAGAGCAGGTTACAGGAGGCAAGCTCTTGCATGCCACAGAGCAGGTTAAATTGGCCTGTTGCTCTCCAGGACCAGCCTGAATGGAGGCTCTGCAGGGGCACAATTGGAGTTAAGAGCTCTGGATGCTCTTCTATGGCAAAGTCACGAGTCTGACCCTGCAGGACTCGTTCTCCCTTGCAGCAGAGTGTGATAAAACAAATACCCCTTCCATTAGAGGAATTAATGCTGCCACTCTCTCTGTTCTACAAGCCAAGTGCTCTGTGTCAAACAGACTTTTTCCCACCTGCCCTGGACAGCTCACAAGCTCCCAAGTTCTGTGACAGCAGTTGCTGCCCAGCTGCCTGTTTCCAAAGGATGCTTCAAACACTGAGAAACTTTTCATCACCAGGGAACTGTGAACTCACCTGGAAGCCTTTTCTTCATTTGGGTCACCTAGAATGCTTCCCTCCTCCACCAGTCACCATTTCCCAAAGCCTTTCAAACACAGTTATCTCAGAAATTCCAGCTTTCCACCCAACCAGGCAGCAGGCTGGAGAATTTCCATAGCAAATCAGCCTAAAGAGCACTACAGTTGAATAGGCTTTTATTGGATGTGTCTGAGTAAATATGGCTCAAGTGGCTTCTGGAATGCAAGACCCTTCTCTGGATCAAGGCATGGTAATTGGCTGCTCATCAGCAATTATTAATAAGGAATCAGTTTTCATAACTACACTGCTCATCAGTTTTCACACTGAGCTTATATGTATTTATTTATGCCACACCTCTGCATTAAGAAGCTCATCTAAAGCCAAATACTGAAGCCAGGTGAGTATTCTAATCTATTTTTTTTTAAGCTGATTCATTTATACACCTTCACAATGTGCTTTTTAATACCAGCTAAGCTATGTACAGGATATCACAAACCACATTTGGTCTTGCTGTAAAACAAGGATGTCTCCACCAAAGATCCATTCACTTAAGCTGTGAATTTCAACATGTAAAATTGTTTAAAACTTCTAGAAAGTTCACACTGCACTAGAAAATCTAAAGCTGTTTTTCCTTTTGTAAGAGAAATTCAGCAAACAAAATTCAAGCAATTTTGACACAACAACTCACACCTGCCTGCTAGGGTGCAACCAAGAGCAGCTGACTCTCTCCAGCCTCCTTGGATCTTCAGGAGACAGCATGTATCTTAAATATCATAGGTTAATTAAAATCATTCTTTAAGATGCATGGAGTCAAAAAGAGAATTTAACATCTAAGGAACTGAGAAGCTGAACAAAAAAGAGAAGTTTATTGAAGAATTAGGGTTGAAGAAAGAGGATGAGAGAGATGGTTAACGTGCAGTCTGGGACAGGCTGTGATACTCAAGATAAAAGTGCCACAAAAGAATTCCTCCCTGCATGCATTTCCAAGGGCTGCCCCCGGTGATGCTCGCTGCTTTTGCAAGCACTTGGCTCTCTGATTTCCCTGCCAGCACTGAGGCAGTGGCTTTGCACAGAGAGGGGAGACGCAGGCGCTTCCAGCTGACAGATTTACACAGATATTTCACTTGATTGCAATTTTATTGCATAATTGTTTATGATTTAGCCGTTCGCCGTGCACTGCAATTATTGCCGGGGAACAGGCTGGCAGCTTCTCCTCAGTGAACTCACCCTGCTAAGAGGTGTTGATCCCACCAGCAGATGGAAAGTGATGACTCAGTGCAGCAGATGGAGCTCCTGAACCCTGTCCTGCTTCCACCAGAGGTGGGAGAGCCTCTCTGGAAGACAGGCTTCACAAAATCTGAGCAGAGACAAGCTGTCCTGAAGCAGGATTAAAAAACTAATTGTTTAGATAGCATATTCCAAACTTGTGTATTCCAAATTGTGTATTGCTTTCCTTCCCTCAGAGATGAATGTCAGAATTAGGTGTACCTAATAAACCAGTATAAATAAAGTGTCTTTGGATTTACTGATACTGAAAACAGCAGTAATTCAGAGACAGTGACAAAATTCAGTGACTAGTAATTCAGAGACAGTGTTAAAAGCTGTGACTTTATTGACTTATATGACTTTATTGACTATATATGACTTAATTCCTTCCTGACATTAAGATCGTGAGTGAACGTTGACTATGCTTTCAAAAAAAAAAACCAACCCTTTTTAAAGTTCACAAGCTCTTCTTAAATATCCCTGAACTGGTCATTCCAGTAAGTCCCATCTCTCCCAATATTATTGTATTTTATTATTATTTTTTAATAATTTATATAATCATTGCATTGCCTTCCTCCTTAGACAAATCCATGCTTTCTCCAAAATGATCCACTCCTTCACTTTAATAAAATTATTCCAGTAAACACATGCAAACTTAAAAAAAAGCTTAAAAGAAATGAAATTGGAGTAGAGATAATAGTAATTAAAAGGTACAAATCCCAAGTCATAGAGGCAGAAGAGGTTATCCTAGTGTCTTCATCCAGTAGCAGTCTGATCTTAATTATTACCTTTGTATTTTAATTTTTTTCTTTCCATTTTCTTCACATACTCTTGATTACTGACCATCAAAAGTAGTGTGTAGGTTCCTGGCAGACAGGAAGAAATATCAATTCCAAATTTGCCTTTGTGAAAGAAAATCTTTTGGGGGAAAAAATATAAGTCTGATTATTTTCTCCTAAGCATTACAGACATTTCAGAAACCTCTGCTCGTGGAGAAGTGGCTGGAAAACCAACTGCTTAGGTTGTGCTCGTTTGCTGCTGCTGAAATGCAACGTACCAGTGAAAAGTGTGGCCAAACTTAAGATTTGGAAAGCTTTAGACTGCAGGTCAGTGTGTGGATATGGATCTTGCAGACTGCAAACTCCTGTTCCAGCTCTGCTTGGGCAAAGGTGCAGCACAGACCCAGGGAAAAGCAGCATCGTGCACAGATATCTCCAGCTGGAGCCAGTGCTGAGGTGACATGAGGTGAGGTGCAGGACCAGGATTTGTGCCAACAGGATCTTTCAACCCAAATTCTGAAGCAAGCAATGTTATTGTTGAGGAGTGACCAACAAAATTAAAAATTAAAAAAAATAATATTAAAAAAAAATTAGTAACCTTCTTGTCACCTGCAGTTAATTGAACCTTTTTTCTAAGCTTTAGTGGATTGCTTTGTGACAAACTAGACTGTTTAGCATGCAGGGGAGTTACTTTATCAGAGTCCTCAGAGTAAAACTCATTTTATTTTCCATTTAAACAACCAAAGCAGATCCTACATAGCTCTTCATGCAAAATATTTCTGCAGATTTTTCAGAATTCAGTGTATATGAATATTCTGGTTCTATATGGTAAATTTTTTCAAACTCACAAACCCATCGAAATGGTTTAAACTCTGCAAAACCCAAAGACTTTCAATTTAGGAAAAGAAAGACTGCAGAACAAAGACTCAAAGTTTCCACACAACAACACTTACAAATTTCTAAGGGCTAAAGGTTAAAGAAGAGAGGTATAAAACCAGCAATACTTTAAATACTTAAAAATTGAACAGAGAGACATCACATCGTATTCCAGGCAATACATAACACTCCAAAGACACTCATAATGCTGGTCAGTGCTGACCACAACATATCTCCTTAAATAGGGGTGTCAAAAAGACCTTCCAGTCATAAATTGCCACAGCCACACTTTGGTTTGGTGGATAACCTCAGCCACCAGCTGGATAACCCATTTGCAGCCTGGTGCAGGACTTGGCCTAGGCAAACAGAAAGGCTGAAGAAAAGAAAGGATTCAGAGACCAAAAAAAGCAACAGGATCCTCAGGACAAGAAGTAAAACAAACAAAACAACAGAGGCAGGAACGAGATCAAAAGGTCTGAAGAGAAGTTACAAGATGAGACAAGAAGAGAGGTCTGGCCAGCAGCCAGGTTTCTGCAGAACATTTCTTTGCAGGCAGTGGAGACTCCTCGGATGATGAAGTTGCCATCCCAGCTGCAGAGCCAGAAAAAATGGGGAGTGAAGAGCCAGGGTGTGGGAGGCAGGAGACAAAGAGATGGTGCCTTGTCCTGTGATAGAGCTGTAGGCAGCCAGATGTAGAATGGATTTGATTCAAGGAAGAGCTGCAGGCATCTGTCAAAGCGACACCTCCCCCGTGGAGCTTCCTCCTAGCTGCCTGACGGATGGCTTCAGAGCTGCCAGATGGATTTGTTCCCCAGTAGAAGTGAAGCACCAAAAGCCACCCCTTATTAACCTCCTGAAACGATTTGGTCAAAACCCATTTCCAAAAGTATGGGGGGTAGGATGATCTGGATCACAAATGGGTTTTTTTTTCTTCCCAGACATCCAGTGTTCTTTTTGACTGTCACTTTAGTATCACAGCACCAAACTTCCTAACAAAATCTGAATAACCCTGAATAAAATCAGATTCTGAGGTGTCTGGGCAAAATATTTCAGCTTTTCTAAACCAGCAGAAATGGGATGTGGAAAGCTTTCTTTAATGATGGAGAAGGCAGTGAGACAAGCTCCTTCCTTCCTCATCCACACGGGAAAATGTCATCCTCTAGTCTGCTACAACTTCTCTGTGGCTGTTACCATGGAGAATTAAGAGAATAATTTCACAACATGATTCCCACACTCTCTGGGAGTCAAAAAGGTAATGAACAACAACTCTAACAGTCACACTGAATATCTGACAAGTCATCCTGGTTACCAGACATACCATATGTAAGACCTATAAATCCAAAGCACTTGCATCCTTCCTGGGAGTGAAGGTAGAGTGGGTGTATAAACCAGCAAAGTATTTGATTCGCTTTCATTACTGTAAGGAGCAAATTCCTTTTTGTTCATGTCAAAAATAAGAAGGCAAAATGAAAGTTCAACACGAAGAATATATCCCAAGGGGCATTTGGAGCAATTCTCCTTAAAAAGGACAGTCATTCAAGGGATTATAGTTCATTGCTTCCTGAAATCCTCACACAGAGAAATTCTTTCATCAGCCTCACGTCTTCCTGATCATTCCTATTGGAAGTTTTAGTGCCATTGACTGCTCTCACTTTTTCAGGGATTAACCTGATTTCAATGAGGTGAGCTCGTGCTTTGCAAGCTTAGAGCACAGAGCCTGAAATGTATTTCAGGCCCAGAATAACTCCAGCCCACAGCCACAGAGCCCTGAAGTGTCTCAGCATTTTGCTTCACGGCGACTTCCACCGAGGACAAGTTTTTCAAATAGGCATCACTAGGCAATGGGTCAGAAGTATGTTTATCTCCCTGAATTGTTCAAGCTTTCCATACAAGAGAAATTGATAATTTGGGTTTCTGAATGAGGCTTAGCTTCCTTGGAAGCTGAGCTATGAAAGCCTGTCGACATGGGGTATGATTTCAAAGAGTCACGTGGTGGGGTTTTAGCTCTGTGTTTTTCATGTACTGTTCAAAAGTGAAGCCTTGACTCCTCATTTTCCACTGAGGAGCATCTGGATAAAAGAAGTAAATATCTCTATACATGTGATTTTTTTTTTTTCCCTTTTTTTTTTGCTTCCATTTTATACTATGCTAAAAGTTCTTCAGTTTACTTCATTCATATCCACTGGCTACAGAGGAACTAATTATTTCTCAAGAAAGGGTTCTAATCTGAGTAGGTAATGTCTTGAAGGCATTCCCTATGGAGTGCTAGAAAATTTTGTGAGTAATATATAATTAAAATGACTTAATGATACTTGAGGTATCTAACAACACATTTCCACAGGTGTATGCCACATTGCCACAGAATTATGCTAGGGGCTGAATATCCCATGATTATAGACAGGTCCCTTTCACATACACCCTAATATCTTTTTTTTAAATGAGAATTTCTATAGGGTTTTGAGTCTTTTTAGCTTTCATTTGCTAAGAGAAAGACTACTGTAAAACAAGCACGAGAGCCACTCCCATTACAGCAAAAATTTTCATGTTAGCAAACAACAGCTCATTTTAATCTAATATTCCTTGTTCCTCAGCTTAGGTTACTGAAAATGTTCCTGTAGTCCTTGATAAATACAAATCTATTTTAACCCAGTTTTTAGAATCTGAAATTCAAAGCTGGTGCTTACAATCAAGTTTGGAAGCCTCACTAAATGAGTTGTTTAAATGGAAAAGCTTTCTTGGCCCGCCTGTAGTCTTACACATTAAACTTCTGGATACTTTCTAACCCATTTTATTAGAAATGTACATTGTTTATGTGGGAAATCAAAAGCCTTCCAAAAATGTGTTCACAGTCTTATCTGCATAATTAGTCCTCCTGATTCCAGCAGAGAACTGGAGTTTTCTTTTACTTTAGAGCCAATCTTTAGGGCATTTACCTTTGTTCTAAAACTCTCAGCCAAAACATTTCATATCTGTAATCATTAAATGTATTCTGTGGGATAAGAATTTCCAGATTAAGTTTTCTATTCTGGCTTTTGTTAAATGAATTCAGCCTCCTAAACCATATTTGTGTATGTATTCAACACATACACAAAACAACAACAAATAATTAGGGGGAAAAAAAGTGGAGAAGCATTCTTGTTAAATTTGACTGACTACTCAGGCAGATCAATTAGCTGGACACTTTTTTTTCTAGGGGAAAAAGATAAAGCAACACACAAACTAAAATTAAATAAAGAAACCCCAACAAACTCAAATAACTTAAAATTACTGCAAAATTTAGGAAAAAGTTAACAACCAAACAAATGAATAGCTCTACTTAGTGTTCTTCACACAAGGAATTCTTGTGAAGACTACTAAGCAGTGTTGTTTCAAAACTAGATTTAAGCAAAATCAGAATATATCCCATAATATTTTGGTGTTTACCACAGTAACAGATGTTCCTACTCACGATGAGGCATATTTGCAGCACAGGCTTTGAGTCACATCCAAGTTTGGGCCAGGAGGAATGCAAGGGGGTGAGTGTTGTTACCCCACCCTCTAGCCCACAACTTCCTCAGGAAAAAAAGATAATACCAGAGAAACTCTTCATGTTATAGTTAAAAGAAAAAGGTAAATCTTCTATGAGAAATGCATTCTCCATTTGTTGCCTTCCTCTGCTTCACCATTCTTTTATTAATTGAAATGCTGGCAGGAATAATTCTGTTTCTCACCTTCTTCTAGATAATGAGACTGTCTAAACAATCTTTTGTGTCTTCTTCAGCCACAGCAGGTATAATGTAATTTTGAGTTAACCCAGGCTTGAAGAAAGTCCAAGCTAACTTTGTTTTACTCTCAAACCACAAGTGTGCCCCTGAGTTGTCCATGTGCAGTAACTCAGTCATGCTTTTGAAACCCAGAAGCACGCCAAAGGACTCTGATTATAACACTGCATCTTGCAAAACAGTAAGGAATAAATTTAAGAAAGAGATAAGCTCTTCCTGTTACGCAAAACACAATTCTGAAATGTGTGAGCAGGATATTAGTCAGCAAATATGAGTGGTGCACATGAGTTAGTTATACCTGAAATGCCCAGATTGCCTAAATGCAAGGGTGCTGTCCACACTGAGCAATCTGAATGATCCACGTAGGAACAGCATCACCTCAGAGTGTAACCAGTTCACCACCCAACAAGTCCCTTACCCTATTTCCAAAGACAGCAAACCTGATCTG
>NW_008602351.1:0-1623 GCF_000691845.1 Merops nubicus | reverse complement strand
AGAGAACCTCGTGTGTTCTCCTGTTTGGCTTGAGGTCTTCTAGAAGGTTACCTCTTTCTGATAGCTGAGACATCGGTCCATTCAGGAGGAGAGGTGTTATTTCCCCTCTCCAGCCTGGACACAGATTCTTTGAACCCCTTAATGTCCTCAGCTACCCGTTCTATGGCTGAGACATGGGTCTGTTCAGGAGGAGAGGTGTTGTTCCCCTTTTCCAGCTTGGACACTGATTCTTTTAACCCAGATACAGACTTGCAAACCAGACGTGATTTCCTTCAGCCCTATAAAGTCATCATTCACCTTCTCTATGGCTGATACCCAAGCCTGGCGAGAGACACCGTCTTCAAATTGCCTTAGCTGATTGGCAAATTCATTGACAGTTGGGGGGTCTTCATCTTTCCCTGCCAAAATCCTTCCTCCTAAGGTGTGGGCATATGTAGGGGGGGGAACACTGTGTAAACTACCTGCTGGTGGGTGCGGCCGTGTTCCAGGCACTGGAGAGGACCTTTCTTTGGACACTCTCCAGCACCTCAATGTCCTTCTTGTAGTGAGGGTCCCAAAAGTGAACACAGTATTCCAAGTGCAGCCTCACCAGTGCTGAGAAGTGGGGGACAATCATTTCCCTAGTCCTGCTGGCCACACTGTTTCTTCTTGGCCATCTGGGCCCACTGGTGGCTCATATTCAGCCACCTGTCGTCTAGAATCCCCAGGTCCTTTTATGTCGTGCGGCTTTCCAGCCACTCTTCCCCCAGCCTGTACCACTGAGTGGGATTGTTGTGGCCTCCCTACCCTCAAGAAGATCAACACTCCAGCCTAACTTGGTGTCTGTCATCTGCAAACCTACTGAACTTGATCCCCTCGTCCAGACCATTGATAAAAATAGTAAAGACACTCTGAGGCTAATGGTTAATGGGCTGTAATTTGCCTAGTGTAGTGGAGTACCCCAGGGGTCTGTCCTGAAGCCGGACCTGCTAAAAGACTTTATCAGTGACCTGGAGGTGGTGATGGAAGGCACTCTCATCAAGTTTTCCGGCAGTGATGAATTGAGAGGAGTAAGAGACATGCTGGCAGACAGGACCGTCACCTACCAAGGCTGGAGGAATGGGCCAACATGAACTTTATGAAATTCAACAGGACCAGTGCAGAGTCATGCCCCATGGAAAGTGGAATGCCTGGCCAGGATACAGGCTGAGGACTGACTAACTGGGGATCAGCTCTGGGGAGGAGAACCGGAGGGTCCGAGGACTTGTGCAATTTCCATCCTTGGAAACGCTCCTAACGCTTGTCTGGATACAGATCTGAGCAACCTGGTCTGGCCTCAGAGATGATGTGCCACCTACTCAGCTCCTCAAGGTTTTTTGTTTTTCTTGAGCTTGAAAATGCAAGAAAAGGCAGAGACTCTGGGATCAGCTCCGCAGGACCGGAGTAAACTGGTGTAAACAAGAAGTGGCAGACAGCCACTAGTACCTGGGTACTAAAGAGGTAGTGGGCTCCTAGACGTTGGGACATGGCCTCAGGCTGTCGTATCCTCCGAGGAGATCACTGCCGGTTTCCCAGCATGGACCCTCTGCTGTTCATAGAAGAGCTCAGCCCATTTTGCTGTTACAAAGGAGCCAAGGCAGAGCC
>NW_008602350.1:18243-23540 GCF_000691845.1 Merops nubicus | reverse complement strand
CTCGGCTGCGATCCCCAGCCTAGTGTAGGAGCAGCCTGCGCGGGCTCTCTAACGCGAGCCACGACTTCGTCCGAGTGAACCACGCAGGGGCCCCGTAGCTTATTTCCCCGGCTCATTTCACCTTCTCACAATTGCCTTCTCTCATTTTGCCCCGAACTGCCCCGTTTCGCTCAGGATTCTATTACACAGCTTCACAAAGTGCCTGCGGCAATTTTGAAGGGTGTTTTCCCCTTGCCCTTGCTTCTGGTGATGGGAAGTCCTTTATTAGGAGGGTGGTGAAACTGGAGCAGGCTGCCCGGAGAGGTAGTGGAGGTCCCATCCCTGGAGACATCCACAGTCAGCCTTGATGGGGCTCTGAGCACCCTGATGTAGTTTGGGATGTCCCTGCTAACTGCAGGGAGTGGGACTAGACCTTCTGAGGTCCCTTCCAACTCAAAGTATTCTATGATTCTATGACACAAGTGAAAATCGTTTTTTCCTACAGCCACGGCCTAGCTGGAGGGATGTGGAGCAGCCCACATCCTTCTCTTACACCACACTAACATAGTGACCTTCTACCTTTTTGATTTGTGGATCCCTACAAACCATGGGAAACATGGACCTTAATATTGACGAAAATAGGGTAGAACTTGCTCCCGAATGCCTTTAGGAGATCCCTGTGAAGGCCCCTCCACCCATGACGAGAAAGGGAGAGCTCTCCTTCATGTTGGCTTTGTGACAGCAAGCAAGGGAAGGATTTTGATTAAAATTAACTCCCCTTGGAGCTGACTGCTTTATTTATGATAAGACACTTTTCCATTAACTGTTGGATCAAGGTCCTTATGATTACTAAATAGTGCCTTCATTTTAGCATGCCTCTGTATGGGTTCAAATAAAAGGTAATTAAAGTATTATGCAGTACACACTGAATATATCCATATAATACAACACAGTGATTCAGGGCCCTTCAAGGAGCGTCCCAAGATTCTTTGTAGGAGTAAAATGTAAAATTAAATGAATTCTGTTGGTATACTGAATTACTTAGAAAAACAAGTCTGCCTGCTCCTGAGAACCAGTAGAACAAGTTTGAAGAACCTTTGGAAGCAGTGAATTACAAATTTGCAAAGCAATTGGGAGTGGGGGAGAAACAGAAATAAGATTAGTAGTAAGAAAAATTTGTGTGGTTGTTTTGTTTTGGAATTTTTTTAAGCTTTCTCAGTTGGGTTTTCTTAACCTTGCACTTTAGGCAAATAGTCTTCTTTAAGCTTTTTTTTTTCCCCAGCTGCACCACCCTTCCATTTTGAAATGTTGTGGAAACTCAAGACTTCCCAAACTTCTGCTAATACAAGCGCCAAGAAACTTTTAACTATTAAAAGCAAAAGATTTTCTTTTTTTCTTTTTTTGTTGGTTTTCTTTTGACAGTAAAGGAATAAAGAGAGATAACATTTGGAATGATGCAATTGCAGGTCTTGTCAGCTGAACTGGCCCGAGACAAAACAGAGGCTGACTAGGGGAAAGAAGTTGTAAAAAAAAAACAAAAAAAAAAAAGCAAGAAATAACTGATAGAACCAACACCTTGAAAGACAGATCTTAGGCACAAACATTAGACTGGTAGATGATCTGGGGGAAAAAAAAAGCGGGAGGCTAAGTTGGAGAATAGTGAGATGCAGGGGAAACTGTAAACTGTAGTTTCTGTTTTTCTGACGACCAAGACACAAATGAAAACTCAATTTACATGAAACAGTGCTGTCATCCAATTCAAAGGTATCCCAGCGGGAAGATGCTGGCAGTTTCCTAAAATCAGAGATATTCAAATGTAATCATGATTATCTAGATTAATCTAGATAATAATTCTAAAAATACCAACCTTTCCACACAAATACATAAATCCTAAAACCAAACAGATGATAATCATTTGATTAAAAATCAAATAATAAAATCCAATGAGCATGGCACAGAGGGCACAAAACAACCCCATGGAACTAACTTGTGAGTGCTGCGTCTGAGCCAGGCTTCTCTTCAGGACATCACTTCCACAGCTAGCATGAGGAATATTAAGTACTTGTGGAAGTAATTGTGGAACAAGGGGAAGGATTAGAGGGGAAGGGAGGGGAGAATAGAAACAGGAAAAAACTATGTCAGGCCTACAGTATAATTCTACCCTTATCGCTGGTAGGATTTTTACTCTTTTCTTCAAAAGAAGACAAAATATTGCAGGATCCAAAGTACCTCTGCACACTTCTTTCCAAAAGGATCTATGTCTGACCTGAAGGTGAAGGTTGGTACTGGCCTTGCGCTGACACACCTGAATTACTATTGGGAAGCAAAAGCGTATAGACACTTTCAATGGTAAATCCTCTTTAAAAACAAAAACATCTACAAAAACTCCTAAAAAAAGGTCAAAGGGTTAAAAAAATGAGATTGTTATGAAGTAAGAGGTGCAGCCGCTTAGGCTGGGATCTTTCATCTGTACACAAAAAACTAAGACCCTGAAGTCAACCTTCAAAAGCAGGGAAGGCATTTTGTTATCAAGTTTATTTGCATAGTACCTCCTATATATAACATGACAGCTTAGATGACATCATCTTAGTGAATTATTATAGCTAAGGGTCAGATATTACTGATACAATTGTGCAACATTGTAGTTAATGAGACAGTATCAGGATAAGAACCAAACCTTATTTTGTGGTTTTGTATAACTTAGGTTGACATAGTTAGCAAATCAGCCATGATTTAATTGGCTGCAACCTTGTAGGCTACAAGACTGACAGAAAAGACCTAAATGGGACACAAAGAAGATGAAACAGATCAAAATTTCCTATATGAAAAAAAAAAAAAAACAAACACAACAGCAACAACAAAACCTTTCCCTTTATGTATCTTCAGTGGTCTGAAGCTGAAGTAACCTTTCTGCTAGGTAGGGTGCTGAGCCATGTTGCAGCACCTGGTTTTAAAACGCAATTTGGAAGTTTGTGTCATGTGCAATTTTAGGTACAGTTTTATAACTTTCTTAGGTACTAGTGAAGGTTAAGAAAATGAGAAGAAACTTTTAGAAAAAGATTGCACAAAAAATTGTAGCATTATGAACTGAAAAACCGGGGGGGTGTGTTAAACAAAAACTTGTTATGCTTTCTACATGATCTGCTGCATCTTTTTCAGAACATAAGAAAAGACTTATGTGTTTTTCAATTATCTTAACAGTTTCAATATAATATCATTTGGATATTAAAGCAGTCCATCCTGATGGGCAAGAGAACATAATGGACTGCAATGAGAAAGGCAGCACGTGGCTGATACTAAAGCAATCCAAATCGGAGCCATCACACGCGTATACAAACTTTTGCTTGCTTTGTGTGTAATGTGGAGCATTTGTACAGTTTGTCTCTGTTCCGTGCATGACCGGGACGAGCCGTGGGTCCCACCGCCCGGGCGCACGCACGTTCCTGCCGGTCCCGAGCCAGCTCTGCGTGCCAAGGGAGCAGAGCTGCAAATCTTCGCAAGCTTGTCATGTCTTGGGTAAAGCTGCTGGTAGAGAGTGATTCACATCCAAAAAAATAAATGTTTTGCAAGGGTGGGCCTGAGGCGTGATTATCTACTTAAATGTAGTTGTCATTTTAACTACTTTTCTAACTTTAAGTTACTGATCTTCATGTGTAATTATGTATTCATTTGGATACTGTCATTCTCTGACAGGTAAAATTGGAGAAGTTGATGGTAAGTAAAGATAGTGTAGACTTAGTATAGCATGAGAACATTAACATAAAAATTTTATAATTTCCTAAGCAAATAGTGGAAGTCTTACCACGTGAAATATTCAAGTAAAGGCATTTCTCTGATACTGATGTTTCATGTCTCAGTACAAAAATCTGTCTAGGGCGAGATGCACTTTCATCTTGGGCCTCTCAGCATCACGTCGGAGGCCTCCACAAAATTATCTGGAGGTCCTGTATGCAGTCAGCCCGTGTTCAGCCTGGCACCCACTGCAACGTTTGTGGGTCCTTTTCGGCAGGGCTGCTGCTCCCCTGGTTGCTTCTCAGCCTGGGGAGATGCCTGGGGTTGCTCTGTCCCACACACGGAGCTCTGCACCTCTCCTTATTGAACTTCATGAGGTTGCTGCCAGGCCGGGTTTGAAATTCAGCAAGCTCCCTCTGGCCTGAAGCTTGCTGGTTGCCGTGCCAGTGCCTCCTCCTGTGTACCACAGTGCCCTTCAGAAGTTGCATTGTGTCATCATCCAAGCCAGCAATGACTACGTGGGAAAACATCAGCCCCCGTCATTAAATTTGGAGACCCCCCCACTAGTCACTGGCTGCCGCAGCTGTGTTGCACACAGGATGTTGCATCACTAGTTGCCATTCTCTGAACCAAGCAGTGCAGCCAGTTTCTGACCTGCCTGATCATTCATTCCTCCAGGCCATAATTCCTCAGCTCCTTAATGAGAATACCACAGGGAAAGTCAAAAGCCTTGCTAAGGTCTGGTTAGATCACGTTCACCACTTGCTGCTGATCATCTGCAGAGTCAGTCATAGTGGTGCTGGTAAAGTACAGTTGGCCTGACTACTTTGTCACATGCTTGGGAATGGACTCCAAGAGCATGTGCTTCAAGAAGTCCTCAAAGCTTCCTGAGCTCCTCAAACTGAGGTGAAGCTGACCATCTAGTTCCCTGCATTCTTGCATTTTTGTTATTTTTTTTTTCCTCTAGTTATCAGGGACTTGCTCTCATCCTTGTGATTTTCAATAGATGAAGGCAATATTGTTCTTTTACATAAGAATATAGCTAGGAAGTATAATAGTTCCTTTCAACTCCTTCCTCAAGCCTTCCTCATTACCCATTAATTTGGGTTGGAGTACTATCTATCCCATCTATTGAAACTGGATCTCTGTGAACAAAGGACGCAAGAATGATTGAGCTGAAGCGAAATTAAACAAAAGATCCTGGATAGGATAATGTGGTGAGTGGAACACTTGGCTAGGAAAGGAAGGAGCTGTATTCTCATTCTCCCTGAAAAGGAAA
The DNA here is from genome assembly GCF_000691845.1 of Merops nubicus. Taxonomy (NCBI): domain Eukaryota; kingdom Metazoa; phylum Chordata; class Aves; order Coraciiformes; family Meropidae; genus Merops; species Merops nubicus. The sequence continues at coordinate 18,550 of NW_008602350.1, read as the reverse complement.
TTGTTCCCTTTTCCAGGCTGACAGCGTTAATTTCTAGGTCATTACAGAACAGCCATCACAACATACTCTACTTGCACTGTGGTAGAAAAATGGTTACTGTGCTTTGGGTAAGAAAAGGCAATTATCTGCTCCTTAATAAAGAAGGGCTAGGATCTGTGTCCTCTTTCAAATAAGGATATCTGACCTGCAGCCCCAGAAAGGGGAAAGAAGGAGGTTTGCATCCAGGTATCCTCATCCTCTGTGCGAATACATACCATAGAATGGTTTGGGTGGGAAGCAACCTTAAAAGATCATCAAGTTCCATCCC
>NW_008602350.1:4687-18212 GCF_000691845.1 Merops nubicus | reverse complement strand
CCCGGCCATAGGCTGAACCACCTTCCACTAGACCAAATAGCTCAAAGTGCCGTCCAACCTGGCCTTGAACATTTCCAGTGGTGGAGCATCTGCAGCTTCCCTGGGCAACCTGTTCCAGTGCCTCGCTACCCTCACAGCAAAGAATTTCTTCCACATATCTAATCTAAATCTCCCCTTATTTCAGTTTAAAGCCATTACTCCTTGTCCTATCATGACACTCGCTGATAAAGAGCCATTCCCCTTATTTTCTATAGGCCCCCTTTAAGTATTGAAAAATTGCAGTAAGGTCCCTCCAGAGCTTTCTCTTCTCCAGGCAGAGCAACCCTAACTCTCTCATAGGAGAGGTGACCTCCTATGACCTCGTGGGAGAGGTGTTCCAACTCTCTGATCATCTTCCTGACCTTCCTCTGGACTCACACGAGCAGGTTCATGTCTTTCTTACAGTGGGAACCCCAGAGCTGAATGTGGCATTCCAGGTAGGGTATCACAAGGGTGGAGCAGAGGGGGAGAATCACCTCCCTCGACATGGTTGCCACACTTCTTGTGATGCAGCCCAGGATTTGTTCAGCTTCCTGGTCTGCAAGCACATATTGCTGGCTCTTATTCAGTTTTCCATCCACTGACACCCCCAAGTCCTCCACAAGGCTGCTCTCAATCCCATCATCACCCAGCCTGTATTTGTGCTTTGGATTGCCTCAACCCATGTGCAGGATCTTGCGGTTGGCCTTGAACTTCATGATGTTCACACAGGAACACCACTTGAACCTGTCACAGTGCCTCTGGATGGCCTCCCTTCCCTCCAGTGTGTCAGGTGCTCCACACAGCTTGGTGTCATCAGCAAACTCACTGAGGGTTCCCTCAATCCCACTGTCCACGTTGCCAAAAAAGATATTAAACAGTGTTGATCCCAACACTGATCCTTGAGGAATGCTATTAATCACTGCTCTGTACTTGGACATCTAGCTGTTGACCACAACAATTTGAGTATGGCCATCCAGCCAATTCCTTATCCACCTAGTGGTCCATCGATCAAATCCATGTCTTTCCAATTTAGAGACAAGATTATCATACAGGACAGCATCAAATGCTTTGCACAAGTCAGGGTAGACTGCATTGAATACTGCAGCAACAGTAGTCGACCATTTTGTAGCTTATAAACAGAATAAGGAAAAACTCAAAAGATCCACTGCCCATGCCTGGAAGAGATCATGGGTGGGAAGAGAAGCTGAGCTGCTGAAAATGAAGTAACCCACAGCAGTGATATTGCAGATACCATAAGGATATTCATTATATGAATGTCTGCTAGTCTGGGTATCTTCTGTATCACATGTAGTTATAACTGTGATTATATCTACTACTATGTGATACTATCATCCTAGTAGTACAATTGCTCATCACTGCTACACTGTCAAGAAAAACACTTTTCCAGATGGCTCTTCAAAATAGGAGCCTGCTTTAAATGCTCTGAATTGCTTCTGGAGTAGCCTTTTTCTTCCTCTCTTGCCAAAAGAGCGTCATCTTCCCAGGGTAAGCCCTGGGTTTGCACGCTGAATTTAGCCAAGGCTGAGAGACACTTTTATGCCCCTTGGGCAAACTCCAGGCATTGGCTTTCAAGATTTGCCACAGCATTTTCTTTTAAATATATATATACACTGCATCTGCACAGAACTAGGAAGAGATTAATCTTCTATTTAATAATTGATACTTTGACACTTATTTGCCATGAGCTTAGCTGAGTGTCCAGAAAATGCATTGCAATTTTGAGGCAGCTAAAAAAAAACCCCAAATGACTGCATTAGGGTCTAAGAAATGTGAGTTCATGTAGTGTTCTGGAGTGCTGTAGTCTCTCCAGCCTGTGTCATTCTAACTTTGAATGTTGCCATGTGTACAGGAAAACGATTATACTTCTAACTTGAAGTAACATGTCCCCCAGTACTTGTGCAACGTGAGCTGGGGTGTAACATTACCATTCTGCTTAATAAGTTGACAATGCACAAGGCCAGTTAAAATTAATAATGAAATGTAATATTCTGGAAAACAGGTGGTGCTGTTGATAACTGGTTTTGTTGGATGAAAACATATGAGGAAATGGAAAGAGTTTAAATTTCTATAAATGATGACATGAAAATGTCTACAGAGTGGAGAGAAAAAATCTGCAGCAGTAATCCGTAAGAGAAAAAGAGATCAAGAAAGTGACCTTTTATGTGAGTTGGACCAGAAATATATTCAGTATCATTCTCAGACTTGGCATGAAAAAGCAATTTGGGTGCCTAAGAATATAATAATTATATGAATAATATACTACATGAATAAAATATACTATATAAATAAAACACTACAATAACAGAAGACTTTATGCAGGCACAAGATTTTGTATAAACTTAGTGAGATCTAGCAAAATATTTATGTGAGAAATAAAAAAGTTGTAAACTTTGGGAAATTTTGTGTACAGAAGGCTTCAATACATACTATATATTCCTCATGTAGCCTCACTGTTTTCATCAGTTTGTTTTACAAGCAGTGTCTTAAGTGCTTGCCCTGACCTGCTCTGTGATCTTGAGCAACTCATGTCACCTTACCTGCTTCCATTTCCCCATTGGTACAATGAAAACAGTAAATCTTTCCTATCTCCTTTCTTGTGCCTGGTCAAATGGCAAACTAAAGGAAGATTTGCCTAGTATTTTGTACCACTTCAGTAACACAAGGTAGCCATAAACGTGCTTTAACTGCCCAAGTCTGACTGATGTGTCATTGAATCAGCATAAACTATCCAAACTAAATCATAAGTAATAAACAAAAGACATTTTGCTGTATATACTCTTACAAACTTCTGCTCTAAACCTACTGTAGCTCATAAGCTTTTATGCAAGAAGTCATGCTGACATAGTATAAAAAGTCAGTTTAACTCATTTTCTTTCCGTGTAGTTTACCCTGTATTGAGACAGTTTCTTGTTGTTTGTGAATTGATGCGTTTTAAACACTGTACTGCAGTTCTGTGGGCAGGCTGCCTGCTTGACAGAATCATATAAGGTCAGTAAGCACTTGCTGTTACACTTCTGCTGTTCTTCTGAATTTGTGGGTTCTCCATAAAGTCATCATTTTAAAAGTGGCAAGATATAATTTTGCCTGTCCTTCTAAAACTTCTGAAACAGCAGTCTGCTCTGTCTGAAGCTGGTTAGGCAGTCTACCATTCATTGCATTAGCTGCAAGACTACTACATCAATCAAATGCAACTTTAGTTTTATCTATAAGCTAAACTTCAACAGTTAGCAGCATTTTGGGAAATTATATGGAATGCAATCCTGCCCATCTTTGTTCCTTAACATAAGGCATACTTAAAATAGCAAATAAGGACCTTCCTTTCTTATGAGGAGATTCAAGTAGCGCACAGAGTACAACAAAACACATAGAACAGCTCAGCCAGAGCACTGGAGGAGCCAGAGGCAGGAGAGGACAAGCTCAGCGCTGGCTTGGTGGCCCTTGCTCACAGGGTCACAGGGCAGCTTTGGCCTTTGCCTTGCCAAGGAACAGAGGAAGAGTGTAAACCATCACTTTGTCATCTTCCATCGCTGCACTGAGGTCTGTTTGAAAAGTCACCCATTGCTTGTAAAAGTATTTTTATGCTTACAAAGTTAACACATACAATCAGCATAACCCTAAAAAAAAAAATGCAATATAAACTAGTTTTTTTACAGGCTGTGGCTACTAAAATGTTATTGACTCTCAGAAAATAAAACTATTCATGGCAAATTGTACTGATTAGGGATAAAGATACAAGAGCTTTTTTATTTATATTTCTCTGCATCTATGAAATCACTTGATTAGTCCTTTTCTAACACATTTCAAAAGAGAGAAAATATGTAGTGAGATGAGGTTTTAGAGCATATTTTGGATAAGTTTGCTTAGATTAATTGCAGAGCTTCTGGATCTAGAAGAGGAAGCTAAAATATATTCCTAATAGTGTCTTATTAGACTTTGAAAGTAAGACTAATGAAAGTTGATCGAAAAACAGCCATTGCAATTTGTGTGAAAGTGAATTTAGTTTGATCATTAACATCCTTTGATAAGCGGAATATCATTCACTTCTCCTCATTAAGAAACTCTATTTTCCATCTTCCAGACTATCTTTTCTAACAGATTTTAAGAATCCTTTTATAAAGGGAATAAAAAGGAAAAAATAAAATTGTTTCCTCATGCAACACAGTAAAATATCTCAAAACTTTAGGCACATACTGGAAGAGAAGACTTGTATCAAAGAAACTGTTTTCCACTTGCCATTTTCCAACGTGACAAAATTGGTGGTTTATTGGCTAAAATTTAGTTTGGCACATCATAACAGTAAAATTAGATTTTATGCACCCACCAAACATAGAATTCACATGGTTTACTTATAGTTTACAAGCTAAAGGTTACTCAAGAGATGTTCAGAAAGTACATAGAGTTGACTCAGGGCAGATACTAATTTTGCGTATGAAATGGTATGTGTAGAAAATCACAAAACTCACTGTTCTTTGAAGGGTAGTGCCTGTGGATACGTAGATGGCATCAGTGAAGGTGCATCTAGAGCTGCATTAAACAATGCAGTGTGAAATTGGAAATGAAGGCAGCTTTCCTCCACAGATGCAGCAGTTGAAGCAGGAGAATATTTTCTGTACCTGTGAACGGTCCAGGGTAAGGCACTGCAACCTAAATAGTAGTAGTACAACCAGTAACAGCAGCAGCTTCCACAAGTACCCTTTTTTACAGTAATTGGCAAAAAGTTCTCCCAAACTGACAGACTCAAATCTTTGACTTTTCCCAAGTAATTTGGATTTCAGTGATGTTTGTTTTGGATCAGTGTACAGAGAACCTGGAAGACAAACGTGATGATGGACTTGAAGCAGCTGCATTGAGTAGGATGATAGCTTAGTGAATATCTTACTGTTTGCTGTTAACTGTCTCTGACTGTTCAGCTTGCATTACCAAGTGCCTGCCTGTTCTGCATTGCATCAGCACGCGGTAGAAATCCCAAAAGAAGTCAAAATCCAGGCCACACCTTTAAAGCTCAAAGGGTTTGGGTGCAGGCTGTTTCCATGAGTGCCTCATCTTCATAAAATCCTGTTAACACTCTTATGAAGCAGGCAATGAAATCGAAACCTGTGAGAAGAGATGAAGAGCTGGCTTATGCAGCAGATGGTTTACAACAATGGTTTATGACTATGGAATACACTGCCCAAAAGGATTAAAGGATATTTAGATGTAGAGCAAGACTCATCTTATTACTTTAGTTTTCTTTTGAAAGCAAGTCTCATAAAACATCTAAAAAAATACAAATGGTGTTAAGGTTAAAAGAGAAAAAAAGCAAAGAAAAAAAACAGAAAAATTAATAGTCTATTTTAATATGCCATTTTCAACACAAACAGATTACCAGTCTGACCTATTCATCTCATTATAGGTGAATTCCTGTGATCCTGGACCTGCAGGAAGACTAAGAGAAAGCACGAAGACCATTTTGTTACATAATTATAAGCAGCAAAGGGCAAAAGATAATTGTCTTTGCTGGCTCTGCTCAGTCTTAGCAAGAACACTCCACTACCGTGGTGCTGGATATACTTAGAAACATTAAGAGGTGGCACATAGGACCTTGAAGCTGAGGTTTTAGCAGAAGAAAAAATAATAGAAGGATTTAAATGGATTAAGTGGGTGATGGGACTCGGGCAGAAGGAGGTGGAGATAACTTTAGAAGTCTAATAAATGAGAAGAGGGAGAGATGATAAATGGAGACCTGAAGCCTCCACAGATTAAATTATCTGGGTGGGAGGCAGGTGTGAATTACTGAGGAAGTGCAGGGACTAAAGGGATTTGTCTACTTGCTGGTATAAGATAAGTTCCCCTTCATGTGACATGGCCACAGTGGTGGAAGATAGGCTTGGAGCTGTGTCTACTCATATACATATTATCTAAGGACTGAGAAATAATTCTCAGCATGAAAAGAGAAAGAACTTTTAGCATCTCACTAGAGACTCAGTGAAGTGAAACAGAAGGGCAGCAGGAAGATCGACCTTGACATACATAGGAAAAAGTCATTAGTCACCATGGCAAAGACAATCTTACTCTAATGGGGAGGATGAAAGTAGTCTGAGGAAGACGCAGGAAGCAGCCTACACAGCACAGAGACACACTGCAAATGTTGCTAGAAATCAATTACATATTCATGGCAACAACAGGTTTTCAACATCATGGCTGAGAGTATCATTTTAAAATACTATTGCAGCTATTTTCAGGTCAATCTGTATTTCTCAGGTGGTAAGATCCTGGTGGCTGTGACTCCTTTATCTTATCCACCATGTTTTACTGTATTTTTTACCATGTATTTATTTTCTTCCCCTTTGACCACTAATCAAGAGGGTAATCACTATTACCCTTACAGTAAATCAAAATGACTAGATTAAATCCAGGTTTATCAGAAGTTCTGTCAGGTTTTGTCAGAAAAATAGAAAATAGATTCAGTGGCTTTCTAATTAAGAGTGATGAATTGTGTTCTTATATTAAGCTACTATATTAAATCCCCATGTTAAGACTAATTAGTGCCATTGCCAGAATAAACCAATAATTGTTTTTCTCCAGTTTTCAGAAATCACTGAAAGTCAGGTAGACACTTTTCTACTTTGCAACAGCTTTACAAGGGAAGTGAATAGTTAAGAGACTATTTTCAAGGAGTTTTAGACTCATTTGTGTTTTCTTTTGCACCCTATTCACAGCATTAAATTCCATGGAAGAGGATTAAGTGTTTTACTAATAATTCAGTCTTATTTCTGGAGGTAATAGCATTCATGTGTATCAACTGCTGCATAATCCTATTGCCATAAACCAAAGTCAGATGTGAGTAGTATACAAGTGTGCTGGCGAGCAGAGCTGTTGTCCCAGCTTGGTCATCCAGCAAGACTCTATGCTCTCATTTAGTAGAAATATTTTTTCACTAATTCCATACTTATTTTTCTTCATGCTTAAGCTGTGCACATGAACTGTGTGCATGGGCTGGTTATGTTCTTTAGCATTTTAAATGCATTCTCAACTGAGGGTTACGAGCACTAAATCCCCTACTAGCTTGTTAAGTAGCTAGCTTGAGTTTTCTAAACGCTTTTTGCAATCCACCCACACCATGAAGAGTAATTCCCTCCAAATGAAATCAAATTATATTTAATCGGGAAATTTAATTATGCCATGGCAATGGGTATTTTTTGAATGCCATAGATTAGATGGATTAATCAGATGCTCAGGAGGTAGGCGGTTGATATTGAAAAGGCAAAATTTGTTTGCACTGCATGTGCAGACAATTCTGAAACTGCCAGCCAAATCAGAAAGGAAGGATTTGCATTGGTACTTTTAATGAGAAGTAGATTAGTAGAAGCTGTGCAGCTAAAACAAAACTTAAACAATCCCCATTTTAAGCCATGCAGAAGAGTGCAAAAAGTGTAAATTTTTAATAAATACAGCATCACTGCATGCTGACTGACAGCTTCAATATTATCTCACTATAAATGTATAATAATTAGTTGGGTAATTCAGCTTTCTGAGGATCATTATTAACGATATTAGAATTGCAATCCACTCAGGAAATCAAATTCCTAAATATACTGGAGCTGATGACTGTTTTTATACACAGCATCTGCAAGGGAGAAGGGATAATGAGCAAAAGTGGAGTTAGGGCAATGCCATGCAAGTATTTTAGGAACCTAGACCCAGATTTTCTTTAGCTTATTTCAGAACTGGAACTATTTCCAGCGTCACAACGGGGCAAAATCCCAGTATAAAAGTCCCTGCCCTGGAAGCAGAGCACAGCAAGGGTGGGAGATGGGCTGGGCTGCCACAGGGAGAGTGCAGCAGCAGCAGCCCTCATGGGTATGAGGAGTGTGTGTGTACATAATTATATTCATGTTCTGATTATAGAGCCAGATGACTCAAACACATGTTGCTGCTGTTCCTAGGAGCGTAGAAAATGTGGACCACACCAGTAGCCACAAAAGAAGAAAATTATAATGGCTGTCATCACACTGGTTTGTAAGCAAGGCACACTGTCACCTTTATGAAAATCTACTTCATTAAGAATAACATCAATGTGACATATTCATTTAATCTTAATGACTGCATAATTATTAATTACAGTAGCTACAGAAGCAAAATCCCAGGGAAGCTGGAATCTCAGTCACATTCTTCACAGTTGCCAGGTACTTTCAGATTACTTTACCCAGGAAAAGAAAAAATCATTTAGCCATTATTTCCAAGAAACAGTCATGAATATAGTAATTCTGCTGCCATCACTGAAGATTCTTCTATATCAGGCTTAAAAAAAAAAAACAAAATTACAAACAACATTTCTTTTAAAAAGTGTTATTGCAACAATTCCATTTGTTCAAATCACACCTTGAAGTTGCCAATAGATGGAACATGCACATCAAATAATATTGTTCAGAATTGGACTAAATAATGCTGAGTTAATAAGTAAACACAGTTCTCATTGTCGATTAATTACAAAATTATATTCTATTACTGACAACATCTATGCTAATTTAAATCTTCTTTCTGCCATTTAAGCTTTTGGTACTTCAAATATTTCATTTAAATTAGTGAAAGAAAGCTGATTTAAAAAAAAATCAATTTCAGATCATTTGAGCTGTGCTCACTGGCGATAGAAAAGCCCCCTTTTAACAAGTCAAGGGAGAAAAACTGAAGCTGTCAACTACACAGTATAGTTATTTATAGTTAGTTTTCCAGACCTACAGGATACTTTGAGAGGAAAAAGGGTTTCTGATGCATTTTAAATTTGACAGTATTTACATCCAATATTGGTTTTGTTCTTTTTGCTGCATTAAACAGATTATATATTTAGAGTAGAAGTTGAAGCAGAAGGGATGGTGTAACTCTTAGGTGTTTTTCCCATACTGAAGTAATGAGCAGAAGATACAGAAGACAAAGATAAAAGTGGATGAAAAATGGATCAAGCTACACTAATTGTGTTCAGTGTAGTCTGAAAAATTTGTAAAGTACCATAAATACCTTTTTATAAAGGTTTCATATAAAACTTAGCATTTTAAGACCTCTTTGTGGAGTTAATTTTGAAGAATGGCAGCCTTAGCCTGAAGTAACCTTCAGCTAACTTTCAAGCTTCTACTTATGTATTTTAGATAGAGCCATGTTTCTGTTTAAATCCTTAGTCCTATGTCTATCTCTATGAATGAGTAGTCTCACAGAGCCCTATTGGACTACCAGGGTCTTTAAAGCTGAACGTGTGGTTCACACATAAGGTTTTGGATCTGGCCACATATTTGACTGTGGAGTAGCATCTAGTAGTTGTGAGTATATGTCTGTTTGTGCCAGAGAAAGCTGTGTGCATGCAGACATTTAATGCATGCTCATCTACCACACAAAGATGTCTGTCTATCTATGAGAACCCAGGTTATTCATGAAAGGATACCTGTACTGGAGATACCATGGATGACTTAGACACCTATTAAAAATGTGTTTCTTAAAACTTGACACAGTATTTCTTTTGGTATTTAGCATATACAAGTATTTAGATTAAATATAAAAAAATATATTCATACATAAAATACTATTAATCTTCATTGATATTTGGAGCCTTTTAAAATTTCACTTACTGTCAAATTGGTTCTGTCATGGTCTATTAACAATACAAATAGGAAGACTTTACAAACTCCTTGCTAAAGAAAAAAAGATTAACCAGCAAGCATTTGCTTAAGAATGAGTTCCCCTTAACTTCAGCATTGCAAAGCTGAGAAACGTTTATGAATCAGCATATGAATCAGAAAAATAGTGGAGTTTATGGTCATAAAGTGATAAATGGGCCTTTAGTGGTGAGCAGTCTGAAATGGTAGTCTGCCAGAAGATCAGAAAGTATGCACATTACCTTTATGCAAAAACCATATCTGAACAGTTCCCAGTGATAAGCCATCACTGAGGCTTTTCAGGTGAGTTGACAAAAGCATTTTTAAACTATGAAACAACAGTTTCACAGTGATGACATTTGAAAATGCCTATCAATTAAGTGGCAGGAAAGGGAACATCATCGTGAAGGTTTGTTATTTGCTAGTCAGCTGTCTCTCACTTTCTATTTCTATTCAGTATTTTTCATGAACTTTGTCCTAATATAATATGACCACAACACAATTAAAAGTAGCCAGTGGTCCATGACTCAAGGACATCAACCATTACAGGAACAGACTTTGAACAGGGAAGCAGGGAAGACTTAGACAAAATGAAATAGTTCTTGTGCTGACAGCAGGACACAGGAAGGACACACATCCTAAACCAGAGTTGCATGGTTAGGGCTGTAGTAGTGACAAAGACACCGACCACCAGTGAATGCAACAGAACTAGAACAAAAATATGCACAAGCTTCCTCAAATCCACCGTATCTAGAGCACAATAATCTTTATAGCTCTTTTAGATCTGCTCTGGAGCCAAACCACCCTTGTGTGGTGTCAGTGGTACAGCTGTTTGTGACAAAAATACTGGTGAAACAATTGTTCCACCTTTGAACACAAATCCAGCATCAGTTTTCTCAGACAGTGGTCTTTGCACCTCTAGAATGCAGTCAAAGCTTTTGGGGCTTTCTGACTAGATTGTAGGGTTTCTGAGGAATAAATGAAACTTCTGTTTCACACTGACTTGAGTATTGTCCCATGCAAGTAGCTGTGTCTAGGAAAAAACATTCACAATTTATGTTGTCTTCTATGTAGTATCTAACATCAGATAGTGGTGTGACAATATTTGCTCACAACTTCTTTGTTGACTCATATGTCTGGTAGGCTGCTTCATGCTGATGTGTACTTTAATTCTTGGAAAGAAGGAATTATTTGACTGGACATAAATTTAGGGTTAGAAGACTCCACATTTTTCAAGAAAGCATTCTGCAATTCATTTAATTGTTAAAAACAAACAAAAAAAAATCAGGAAATCAGGCAAGTACTTCTAGGTGATACTAAAAGTCTTCTTTTAAGCCTTGTCAGGTATTGCTAGCTACTGGGGGAAAAGGCTTTGAATCAAACATCTGGAAGCAAATCAGTCACAATATTCCTGCAGCCTTTGAAGCAAAATGCATCAGAGTGCAAGGCAGATGAGAAAAATGAAACCTCAGACAATGAGTTACTCTTCCAGTCATCAAAACCTCATACATTTAATTTGTCCCAGTTGTGCTGATCTGCACAGTGAGACTAAACCACCCTAAGGAATTCCCCCACTACAGATAACTGTAGATACTGTGTCACATCTCAGTTACTATGATATATCTTTCAGGTCTTTATTCCTACTCATTTGATGGCACAGATGTTCTATTACCTGCTATCTTCCACAGTAGCTAGCAGCACATACATTAAAGCAACAAAGGAGAAAACATGGTTGCCAATGGCATTGCTTTCTAATAAAATGCAATAATCAAAGGTCTCCTCATCAAGTTGACATTCCTGTTTCTCCCATGTTAACTGTCTGGGGTGCAGTTCACAACATAGACCACCTTCAGCAGAAACACTAATACTTTACTTAGCTATTTCCACAAAAATCTTCAAGAACTTTTCATCTCTAGGGCTATTACTCTTCCATCAGATCTAACATCAAGTGGCAAAGGGACTCAGGAATAACGAATTGGAGACAGATGTTGAGATTGCCTGATTGCATGAGACATGCTTGCCTGAGGAGACTTCATTAGGAAGAAGGTAGACACTTTCAGAAATAGAGTTTGTCTTTTCAAGGCAAGCAGCAAAACATATTCCCCAGTTCCACTGTAAATAAAGTACTTGAAGATAGGGCTAAGGAAAAATATAATTACCTACTGAACAATCCTCCCGAGGTGTCTAATATACAGAAGCATTTCAAAGAACTTTAAGAATGGCTTCATTTTCCCCATTTGAAAATATCTAAGTTAACTCCTTTGCTCCAAACCCACTTTTTAATGTGACTTACTGGCTTGCCAAGGGTTCCTAAGATCAATATCCTTAAATCTTTACATATCCAGGATTTGAAGATCATGCTTAAATCTTTTGATTACTTTTCCTCTGAAGAACTGAATCCACTCGTTACTGTGTAGCATGTGAATTAAGCCTCTATTATAACTATCAAATTTCTAACACCACCATTAGGCATGGCAGGGTTTTTTTTAAATAATAACCAAACTTTAATGCTAATAAGTGTATCATATAATGACTTTATGTAAAATGCAATAGTGAAATGAGCTTGTTAAATCATTTTAAAATATGTTAACTGTCATAAGTCAGGCTTTACTAGCACAATTACACTGATCTTTACCCCTTAAAAACCACAGGTACAGACTAATCTCTGCCAAGGAAAAAGCCGTGTACAGCTAAATGAGTAGCAATTCATAGAAATAATTACACTTTCCTGCCTTGACCATTTGCATAACATGGGACAAAATATTTCAGACAGAATATTTTACAGTAATTTTGCTACACTTAACTGAATAATTTAAAAAGAAATCTTTTATTTCCATTGATGTTAATGTCTACAATCTCTATTGCTAATAGTCTGAGTTTACGTGCAGGAACAGGTGATTTAATGCTATTATGTGGTGCAAATCCCTTTTCCAGGACGAAAAGAATCCTCAGGGAATAACATAAAATTCTCTTCCTTCTTTCCATTTGTCCTGTCTTGCTTCTGCTGTAATACAGTTTCACTTTTCAGAAGTATGTCTGAGAATTCCTGTGATCACATAAGAAATTAATTAAGATTGCATGCTCATATATGCTTTAGGATTTATATATTTCCAGTACTTGAGCTCTTTTATATCATCCTAGGGCATCCTGGAAAGCCTACTGGAAAACTAATCTGTAAAAAAGTGGTTTGAGATTCTAAAAACTTGACATCAGAGAACAGATTTTCTTCTCTATCTACAGAAGTGAATCTTGGACGTGACTAAGGCACTTAGAAGGGTTTTTTTAATAATCTTTCTGGCAATAACCTACATTATATTCTACAGTTGGTTCCACTGTATTGAAGTATTATATAATCGCAGTCATAAGAACAGTCTGATAGGACTTCCCTTTCCTCAAATTTAGAGTAATTTAAGAAAGAGGATATTAAATATGAGAATTTGAAAGTTAAAAGCTTTCTTAAGAAAGCAAGCTTTTTCGCTAACATCATAAATAAATAACTAGTACAACAGATTTTCAGATGTACTCTTCTGAATAGTTTCCAGCTTCAGAGATTATACTAAACAGGTTATAAGAAAGGACCAAATTAAACATCTATTGCAGTATACTTCTCATCTCTGGTCAGTCAATATGTCAAACAAAATATTGTTCCATTTTCTAGACCTGGAATTTCAAAAAAGTACTTATTTTACAGGTTGGAATTTTGCCATGGATCAAAAATTCAGAGCCACAAACTGTTGTAAGCAGTGTCGGGGTAATTTTCAGGAGCACATTAAAAGCAATGAAGAAACTTGAACGTTTCTTTTTAAACAATAGTAAAAAAGGAAGTTACAAAACAGAATTTAAAATAGTTCTAGAAAGAA
>NW_008602350.1:0-4656 GCF_000691845.1 Merops nubicus | reverse complement strand
AGAAAAAACTAAATGCTGTCCATTCCTGCATTCTATTGAGAAACTGCATGACATTCTCATATAATTGCTAGAAGGGTTAACTCATGAAAACTGTCCCATACATGATGTAAACCAGATGCAATGTATTACAGATTTATTTCAAAAGAAGAACTGGGTTTTTCATATTATCTAAAGTTTTCTAAAATTTACGTTGAGTTTAAAAGATATAAGTGAATCCCAAATGGGACTGATAAAATTTGTTTTGCTTGTTACCTGCTTGCTCTGGAGTTTCTGTGAATCCTATTAGACACCTATTTAAACTTCTAGGTTCCCAAATGCTCTTGCAAATGTGGTCTTTCATTTTCAGAAATGCCTGGCTGAAATATCAATGATTAGGTTCTTTTGGAGTGCACATTTGCTCTTTAACAAAGTTACTGTATTCAGAAGACAGGAGATATTCCTTGCTGTGAAATTACTACCTTTTGATTAAAAAAAAATTGCTGATGTGTCTCCAAATAAGCCCACTACATGAAGAGTGGTCACATTATTTTTTTCAAAGTCCTATCTAGCAGGTGGAGGAAGACAGAATATATGTCCTATGACATTGCCTCTGATTTTTTGGCTGCCTGAATCTACCCTGTGAGATTAGAAAATTAGCAAGAATGACTTTAATTACATCTCAGAGGACAGCAGGAGGCATGACATGCTCCTCCTCTGACTCTGCTTGCAGGACTCTAGCACAAGCAAGGGAAGTATGCAAGCACGAGGCAAAGCAGCCCTTGAGACCTGTTGCATGCACCATCAGAATTTGGTAAGGATGAGCCCTTGGGTTGCTGCAGCATAAAGGAGAGTCAGCCCTTCACTGGCAATCACCAAAAGCATCAGGTTATCTCCTCCTTAGTGAAAATACTGTAGGGAAGGAGCAATTAGCTGAAGAGAGGCTGATTTACAGAAACAATATCCCAAAATGTTATGAGTTCCAGGTTTAATACTCATGTTTTAAAACCCACAAAATATTTTCATTTCTAAACCTCTGTGGTTTCTTTTTACAAAGTCTTCCTGACAATGTCCCATTGATAGTGTTTTGTGTTAGGAACATCTTGAAAGAGAAGTGTATTTGCAATACACTGCCTGCATGTTTTTGTCTTTGTACTCATCAGCCATCTGCATTCACAACATAGATATTTTATCTCTCAAATTCTTTTATCATCTCTTATGGTTTATTCAGTTGAACAAATGATGACTTTCACCTCTGAATCTTTATTCTCTTCTATGAGGCCTAGCCAAGCATTATACCTACAGAAGGTTTTAAAATAATTCTTAGTATGATTCATCTGTTCATGACATCCCTAGATCATTATTTCTTAAAGCAATTTATGGCAATAATTTTGTTCTACATTAGCAAAGACAAGTCAAGGAAAAACAAAGCAAAACACACACAGAATTAAAAAGATCTTAAAGCTACATATTTTCCAGACAGAAGATTGGAAGATATCCAGGGGAATCTTGATTTAATTCAAATACTGGAGACTGCACAACTTGGGTTGCTGTTTCTCCTTTTCATACAAAGTAAAGCCTTCAGCCTGACCTTGGGAAAAAAAAAAACAAAATACACACAACAAAACATCTAAAGAGGCTTTTGTCCTTTAGAATACAAATAAACTAGATTTTGTAAGCTGTGATTATTTCTCTCATTACTCAATCTTGCATTTTAAAATAATCAATAAAGCCATAACTTTTCCTTTGATGCTTTAGACTGAGAAGAGTAATTATATCAACAATAATTGGATCTTGTACTTGTCGACATTTGCCTTTATGTGGTTTAAGTTTGCCTTCAGCACACTCTGAGATCCAAGGAGTCACTACTAGGAGCTGCAGAAGTCAAACAATGTAGGGATTCCAGAAAGCTCTTCCTTGTGCCAGTAAATAAGTAATTTTTCCGAAGCAGCAAGTGGCACATAGCCATTCATTTGGCAAGTCTGTCAGGTTTCAAGTGGAAAAATTGGACTGTAGGATTTATCACCTGATCATCAGGAAGACTATGCTCTGATAGGAGCTTCTTTATAAAGTCTTTTCTAAGGAGCCACCCTAATTTAAGAAGTAGGACATTAGCCCCTCAAAAACAATTTCACACAAGTTGTTATGGCACTCCTCAAGCTGGAATTGTCTATGGTGTAAGCAAAGCCATATTAAAAATGACCAAAGACACTAATTTACACACTACCGGCATGTATTACCCCTCCAGCATCTAAATAGCATTTGGTTTTACTGTATCTTCAATCACCCTTCCTAAAATCTTTAATCTGTGAAGTTTTGTGAGGTAATCTTACACAGACAGAAGGAATTGAAAGAATCACTGGATGCTTCAGATGTCTAAGGCTGAGAGAACTCTCAGCATCACACTGAGAATGCACCAGGACCTAGAGTTTACTCTTTGCTTTGGAAGAACAGCAGATCTTAGATCCAAAGGTGAAGTACTACCACTTCCCCTACCAGTTTCAACTGCTGGGACTTAATTACCCACCTAAGGGACATCAAATTCCTTGTTTACTGAAGGAACTAAGGAGAAGTGATGCACAACCTTCTCATCCAGAGGACAAACCCAGGAGCTTCCAGAGACAAGACATTCAGCGTGCTGCTCCAGGAGCACCAAGCAATAATTTGGGCAGAGCCCTAGGAGCAGACACCTCTGTAAGCACTGCTCAAACCAGGATTAGGGCCAGGGCTGGGCTTAAATACCCCCAGGCACAGGGTAGGGGTTCCAGGTGGGGCTGCCTGGGCAGTTAAGGCCTATTAGTCATCTCAGGGCACTTGGTGCCAAAGTTTCATAGGATGAGGAAGGTGTCTTTTAATTATATGAACTGTACAGACTTGATGAAGTGATCGGTTCTGATTTTTTTTTTTTTTTAGGTTTTGGACCATTCTTCACAGTGCTGTAGTCTTTGCTTCATCTGACCCAATGCAATCACAAGAAATAAACCTTATTTCCACTAAGTTGCTTATCAGCCCTAAGGGTGTAGAAGCTCCAGAGAGAAAATTACAAACATGATAAATTCATTTTTGCCCCTTCCAAAATATTCTGGACTTTTCTAACCATTCTCTTCTGGAGGATGGTTTGAGCCATAGATAGCAAAGCTGCTATGCAGTGTTGAGAGGTATAAGGCAGTTCAAAATGGAAGATGTTACTTTATTTACTATTAGCTATTTATCTATCATTAGTCTTTAGGAAAACTTCTTCATGCTCGCATGGATTAAGTAGAGGCATTCTTTGCTTCTGGCTAAATGTGTGAGGAAATTCCCATCCAAACTTTCCGAAGGTCGAAGTATCTCTCTTGAAACTGTCAGTAATTGAATTTTATTGCACAACAGAAATGCTCTTAATCTCCCTCTACATACTACGTTGTAACTAAACTTTGTGAAAGACCCCAAAAAAGGGCAAATACAAACAACTTAAATTTAAGCAACATAAATGATGGATGCATTCACAGAAAATGTAAACTTTCTTAAACAAGATGCTTACTGTCTCTGTAATCTTTGGGGCTTTTTGCTTCTCGTTTTGGTAGTGACTGTTTATGTAGCAATGTTAACTGAGACTTGATCATTCTTCTGATTTTAATTACTCTTGACATATTTTGTTTAAAATTCCACACTGCTGTTGTAAGACAGTTTTACTGTAGACACTGCTTAGTGATATTTTTCCCTGATGAAAACATCACAGTTAGGGGTCTATTAAGGTCAAATATTTCCTGCTGCAGTTCTGGAGGTTCAGGAACTTCCCACCACATTTATTAGTATTTTATTTTCAGAGAGACTTCCCACAGAAAAGGAATACAGACCTTAAAAATTAACTCATAATGCATCGTCAAACAAATCTTCAGGGATAATTTAATGACGAAAATTGGCAGTTTTGATTTATTTTTCTTACTTGTTAGCAGAAACTTTTCTAGGTTCACTTATTTCTCTATTCCTGTTTCCATATTCAGAGGACCATAGAATAAACCAGCATGTAGCTGAGGGGACTTATTGAATCACATACTATATTACAAATAAGCCCATCACACATCATCCATCCATTTTAACATGGTGAGGTGTATTTGCCTGCAGATGCAAGAGTGCACTTCAGGACAGTCTTGTGTAGGCCTTGCAAAAGATTGAAATCTTTCAAGTTTCTCCGCATTTTCAACAGTCTTGAGGGCACCTGGGATTATTAATTTCATCTCAAGATCCTATGAGGAAACTTTGCTGTATTTATAATACAGAAAGAACTTCTACTTTTATTAAAGGAGCTCATTGCTTCTGCTTTCCAAAGTAAATCTATTTTCATTTCACAGGACATCCTGCATTATAGGTACTTCACAACAGCCATGAAAAGCATTACCATAGCACCTTGACAACATTCCTAGTGATTTGGTTCAGCTTAGTTTTCCCATACAAAGAAAAAGCAGAGTCAAAAGAAATACAGCAGCTTTTAACCATTGCATGCCTACAGTATTTTATTTTATCCAATCAGATACCTATCTGTACTAGTCAGTGATGATAAGGATCTCAAAGGAACAACAGAAAAGGCCGAGGATGGCTGAATGACTATAAGAAACAACAAAACCATTATTGTATTCCAATCATACACAGGTTGCTGCTCTTTTTTTAAAATAAATTTTATCTTTTTTTTTTTTTTTA
>NW_008602349.1:20751-23345 GCF_000691845.1 Merops nubicus | reverse complement strand
TTATCATTACATTCTAACTGCTTATTTATAACTCACTGAATATCAAAGACAGGTTATTTTTAATGTGTTTCCAGGCAAAAATATTTGCTACAGTATCACAATTTTAAAAAATTAGAAAGAAAACAGAATATCAGATACTCTTACAAGCAAGGGCAGTTATATCTTCACTTTATTTCCTGGACTAGGATGCAAATCACTGCATCTCTTTTATTCAAAATCAAAGAGGAAAGTTTATAGGCCACAGTGGACCCTATCCAAAATGGAGAAATGCAGGAGTTTTCAAAAACCCTAATTAGCAAGTCAAATGAAAAAAGTTTATTAAATTCCGATTTTATACCTTTGGCACAGAGCATGTTCACTCAGCACAGACCTAGAAGGAAAGGATGCCCAAACGCTTTTGATAAAAACTCGGAGTTCCAGTAAAAACGTGCACTGTCCCTTGTCAGCACCCTGCTGCAAAAGGAGCAACTGGTACAAAGCCTCAGTGCCACACGAACAAATCTTGGTACTTCCTCCTCCTTTTTACACTCCAGAAGATGCACCTTCCCATATAAGGAGATATTGCTACAAAAATTATCCAAATGCTTCTCAACTACTTTTATCAAAATTATGACATGATCTAGGTAAATATTTTCAGTCAGTTATTTCCACACTTTAGAAAATAAGCTGCTCTCAACATTTAGGTATGCATCAAAGGATTACATCAAACAGTTGAGAAAAGTGTGTGTGGGATTTTTCAACAAGACACAAAACATGATGGAGGAATTTGAAGCAGTACGAAGCACGTAACTAATATTCTGGATAAAAGCAACACCTGTGGCAACCAGTGACTGAACTTTTACTCAGCTATTTCCCATAAAATCACTCACACCAGCAGCAGTAGTGAAAGACCTCTTTCTCCCCAAAAAACTAAGCTGCTTCTTTAAATCTAAGATTTTGTCTGTTGTTACACAGGAAACTCCTTCTCTTTGGCACACATTGCTTGAGACAAGATCAGTGTACGAGGGTTGTCAATTACACACAGAAAATTCAGACTAATTTTTTCACCCAGCTATTTACAAACAACCCTACAGAAAAAGATTTTTTTCAGTATATGCTTTGTTTAGAGCTTAAAACCCATTTTGCTTGGCTAACTAGTAGGAGGATATTTACCTACCTACTCTCTGTAGAGTCACAGTTCTGAAAGAGAAATATCTAGCAAAACCGTGTAAAAATATAAACTGTCATATCAGGGATGACCAAAGGAAAGAAGAAGCATTCATGCATTAAAGCTTACCTTTAGCATCCCACGTTGGGTGCAGATGCATCCTCAAAGACACTGAGGCGTAACCCTTGATGCTGCCCTCCCTTTAGTTGCAAGGTGTGCCAAACCCCAACACTTCCACTAGCTGTTGGAGGGTTTGCAGCACTGCTATTGGCTGAGAATCTCCTTCAGAGATTACTCTAAGAGAGAAGAAAAATATAAACAGGCATCATCATCCCTTCATAGGATTTAGGGTATTCTATATGATTTGCAGCTTAAAGCTATTGCCTGTTGAAATCCCAGGAAATTCATTCTCTTCCCTAACCAAACACAGGATATCCTGATTTCAGTAAAGACATAGGCTTTGAAGAGCTGGGTGCCCTTGGCTTAATATAGCCATCCTATAGCCCAGACACCATACCAACCCACTCTGCAAAGCTGGTTTGACTACCTTTCATAAACAAATTACCAGGCTCTGCTTTTCCAGTAAATATACCATCCTCCAAAATTCCTCCTATGGGAGACCAGCTAGATGCAAAACTTCCTCTCAAGCACAACTCTGGATGCCCGCAGTGGAGCCAGGTTGCCTGCAGGCACTCCTCAGGGCTGGCCCGCGGCCATGGAAACATTCCTACATCGGGCAGCTGCGCTAGAGCCTTTGCTCTCAGAAACTACATTCTGCTTCAGAAATACAAAACCAGGCAATAATGAACAAAACTTCTGAAAACAAAGCTCCTTCTTCTTTCTGCTGCTCTTGTTATCCCCTTCTACTGACTTTCAAACAGGTCTCCCCACACACTGCAAGAGAAATCGGCTCCCCTCACACGCACAGCTCGTCAGGGCCTCCCCTCACCTGCACAAGATGGCTGCCGCCTGCCCCGCAGCTGTGCCCCCACACCCCTCCTGGGCCTCTAGGCCAGGGAGAAGTTAGTATCCATTCCCACCTGTCCTTGTTTGGGGCAGAACAGAACTAGGTCTCTTCAGTGATTTTGCTTTTCAGCTACAGCTCTTCTAATTAATGGCACTTTCTGAAGCTAGCAGCATATTCTTACAGACAGTGCCTGCCTCTAGCAGTGATAACACTCCATGTTTAGAGATGCCACCAAGGATTGCTGTGCAGCCCAAGGTCACTGCTGAATCCTGTGTACCACACAGAGGGGGGTAGAAAGCAAAAGCCGCACCTGCAGGGAGGAGTGGACAAGAAAAGTGACCCTAAGAGTAACCAGTGTGGTATTCCATCCCATAGCCATCATATCCAGTATAAAAGCTGAAGGAACACAAGGGTCAAACCCTTCCAGCTCCTTCCTCCCTTTTGCTGCTCCTTCAGTGGCTGGCCTCCAAGGAGGACGCT
>NW_008602349.1:0-20701 GCF_000691845.1 Merops nubicus | reverse complement strand
CCAGCTCCTGTACCCAGCTGCCATCTGCTGCTGAGTCCAGTCTGGGATCTTCCCCAGGGCCTGCTCCCCAGCTGGGGGTGACGGTGACGTATTGCCATGGCGAGGGGAGGGAGGGGGGCAGGACGAGTTGGATCCAATGCTAGTTTTGTATATATTTGCATATATTCCATGTTATTATTACTATTATTATTATCAGTAGTAGTAGTATTTTCACTAAAGCCTTTTTCCTTTCATTTTCTAATCAATAAGTCTCCCTTATTCCCTTTGTCTTTCTCCTTTGGGGGAGAGAGAGAGGTTACCTGAGAGTGTGTGTTACAGGTCTGGGGCCGGCCCTGACCCTAAGCCGCGACACCACCTCACACCTTACAGCATTAGTAAGCAACAGAAATCTGGAGTGGTAGGAAATTTGAAGAATTTTTTTTCTTGTCTTCTTCAGTAATTTTAAAAGCTATTTTTCTATGCTTTAGAGTATGAGTTTCATTCAGTTATCTAATTCATGTCTAGTAATTAATCAAATTGCTTTAAACAGTGAAATTCCATCTAAAATCTTTTGTTCATTTGCAACCAAGTAAAGTTCAATAAAAACAGACAGTTTGGCAGTACTTGTAAATCCTTGTGGAGCAAGGAAATTAACATCTTGGCACCCAGCTCTGTAATGTGACTGATTTCAAGGAAAAAAGACAACAAATTAATTTCCATAGCTCTATATAATACATGTCTTTTGCTTTAGCTTAATTAGCTCATTGAAGGATGAAAGCTGAATGTTTTTTAGGCATACCTAGTTCCTAGAATGTGCAGTAGTGTGGAAAAATTATAAATCTGAAACCTTGTGATAGGAATATTTCAAGGCAAAATAGATTTGCATACTAACAATAAATGCATTGTGATCTATTTTGTATCTGAATATTCAACAAAATGCTTATCTAGTACCACTGTAAAGGGTATTTTATATGTTCAATTAATGTGGCATTGAGAATTTATATTAATCATATCCCGCTACTTATTGTAGCTCATACTGTTTCTGGACAGTTGCATAAGAAAGGGAGAGGAACACCACAGACAAAGCTGTGAAAGGCATCTAATCCATTTCTTCTTTTCACTGACTACTCTAATGCCAAGGTGCCCACCACTATTAAGCAGCAAAATAAAGGGAAAAGTTAGGTTGCTTGTAATATTATCCGTGTTTCCTTCTTGCTTCCTTTTCAAGAACGTATTGCCATAGTATTTACTGCTTCCTTAGGCTTCCTTGGGTACTGGGAGTCCCCATGTCTGTTTCTGTGCATTTGGTTACTTGGCATATCCTTTTTCTTACCTGTAAGATAAATTATTTTTAGCTGTATGTAGTCTCTTTTTTTGTGAAAGACTATGCAGGTCTTTAATAGTAGAATATTTATTATTCTCACTTTTGAAGCACTGAGTGCATGATATGAGCCAAGGCCCAATACATTCTATCGAATCTCAAAATTTCTACAATTGTACTACCAATAGTTCAAATGAAACTCACTTTCTCACACAAACCATCCAATATAACCAACCTTTATCTTCATTTTTTTCATCCTTATTTTAAATTACAAAATCACGAATATCTGCATGTCTGAATCCTGATAGGTATTGTGCCAATGTGAAAGAAAAGCTTAGGAAGACTAGTTTTGTTGGTTTCTTTTTAAAATACATTAAATGGGGAAACTGTGTTCCCAGCTGTTGTGAGTGTGTTGAGTTTTATTCAAACTAAAGGTTTGTTTGATCAAAAATGAATTCCCATTTCTTGGGAAAAACCCCAACAGATCCTGAAAATGAGAGCTCTTTTGCTTTCTGCTGAAACACCCGCAGTACCCATCAGCACTCCTTATCACCCAGGATGCTACAAACTTTGTTTTGAACTGAATTTTAAAAAGCTAAAGAGGGGAATTTTTCTTTAGCTGATTTTTACGTATCTGAATAGGATTTTTCCAGTTGCATGCTACAAAATACCTTTAAATAATTTTTAATTTTGCCAAGGGATAGAGATTCCCCGAATGGACTGCACAATTAAATCAACACAAACAGTTCAACAATAAGAATATATAAATAGGAATAAGATGGACTTTGGAATATGACCTAAGAAGGCTGTCTGGAAATCTTGATCATTTGTCACAAAATGCTAAAGGAAACAAATTCCCTGGAATATGGAAAACTGGGACAAAACATCTAAAATATCGTGATATGCAAGAGCATTTTGGACATTGAATATTTGTCTAACTATAACCTTATTTTGGAAGTATTTCCTTGAACCTGATCCCTACTATCTAGGTCTTGCTTTTCATTCATTGCTAGACATTTTCCTAGCAGCATGTTCTAGCAACATGTTCCTTCCTATAGTTCTTAAAATTCTATAACATAACTATAATGTGCCATTTTCAGAGGTGCTTCATTTCAGACGTTACATCTTTTCAAGAGCTACTTTAAAAAATCAGGTCACATATTTAGGTGTCTAAATTTCAAGTATCTTACCTTAGCTGCCCAATTCTGAATATTCAGAGCTTAATCTTTACATTAGGTGTGGCGTATTGAAGTGCACGCTCCCCAGAGCTGCTTGCAGCTGAAAACCTTTGTTGATTCAATTCACACACGCTTACAGCAGGCGAGCTGGATGCCAGGTCATTCAGACCACGCAGCTGTTAATTTTCCCATGAGATTGTTGCAATTAAGCCTTGCTATTTTTGCTTTCAGTTTCTAGCTTATCCACTAACGACTCCACTTGGTTTTGCCCAAGTTCCTCAGCTAGGCACTTTGAACATTCCTACCCTAGCACCCCACGGTACCAAAGCCTTCAGCTTTTGTGTGCTGCTCCACACACCAGCCGCCTCCGCCTGCGCCTCATCTCCCATCACCACAATTAAGGAAAGCAATTTTGTGGCTAGAATGTGTTAGTCGTTAATATTCTGGCATGTTAATATAGTAAAAACTCAAAAGAAAAACAATCTAGAAGAACCTATTTGAAGGGAAGCTGCATTCAACCTAGTCAAGAGAGACAGTTATGGGCATTTTATTTCTGTATTGCTAGAGAAAGTGGTGGCCAACCTGCAGGCAAGTTCATTAATCTCCCCAGCTATGAAGAAATGGAATGTCATGCACTGCAATGTATTCTTTATTCTTGCACAGCTTCCATAAAGTTCTTTGTTAAAAGAGAGAAAAATCTAAATGGATTTTAAGAATTTAAAAGCTGTAGGCTCATGAGTATTCTTCAAAATACTTTCAAGATCGCACGCAGCCTGCCCAGCTATCTAATTTATAAGGGAAGGTTTTAAACTATGGTCCATGTAAAAGTTTACAATATGCACTCATACATCAGTGCCAATGTAACAGGATTATGAGTATTTGTCCTATAATGACAATTATAAAAAAATAAATCAAGATAGGAATAAAACAATAAATCTGCTTTACAAGATTTGCTTAAAAATGTAAATATGTCATTGTTTAAAGAAAGATACAATATATCGAACATTTAATCAACCTCTTTATTAATTCTAATCTCCTTTCACAGATTCACAGTTGTATTTAATTTGAATTTCCTGCTCACAAAAAGTCATAAAATTAGTAAAAATAATATTGACGATGATCTCTTTCAGGCAGAAAGGTCCTTAAAGTACATGCATCTAGAACAACCAGACCTCAGTATCAGAAACATAAAAACAGACTTATGCATTCTCTAGTCAAAAATTCTTTTTAAGTGTAATAATTTAATTACTCTTGACTTAATAAATTCATCCTCAACTCAATAATTTTCTAATAGCTAAGATGTTTGACAGGAGCAGTTTTAGTATGAAAATGCTTATTGTTTGAGATAGTAGCATAGAAGAATAATTAGATTTCATGTGGTAAATGTGTAATTACATTCCTCTGGTACTCTTCACCGTAGGTTGTGTGCATGTCTGTGATAAGAATATTAGAAATATCACCCATTACAAAAAAAAAAAAATGACCTGCAGTACTACTTATTTGGGTTCTCTGCCACAGTTTTCTTCAGCTTGCAAAGAACCTGCTGTTCTGCTGTGACTCTGTTTCCTTACAGTGGAAGAAAATATTTCATGTCCTCTTTGTTCTTCAAAGTGAAACCCAACTCATGATTATTGCATCTAATAATATAACTTTACATCCACACACATTCCTGTGCCAGCTGAGTTTTCCAGCTCCCTTGCCAAAACTTTTGAAGCATCACAGAAGAGCCAAACTGTAAGCATTACTTAGCACAGAACTTGGGATGTTTTATCAATAAAATTCATTGAATTTCACCAAGATGGATGAGCATTACTTGCCTCGTAATGAAACAGTGATGCAGAAATGTCAAATGACTTTATCAACCTCATACAGTAAATACTGAGAGGCAAGAACATAACACTTCTGACCATCAGTCATATTATCTCTGCATTGAATCCCTTTACAGGCTGCTTATTAGCTGTGTTGTTTCCACTGAATTTTGTGAGCCTGTCCCAGGTGTCAACAAGTTTTGTGACTGATGGATTTTCCTAATTAATGACTGAGTCTTTCACTTTCATTATCCATTGCTAATATGTCCTCAGTCTGCAAAATATTGAATTTGGATAACTTAAGTCTAATTTCCTCTTTTTCTAACTGGTGAAATTCCTGCAATCCTCACAAACTAAGTAACATGGTCCTTCAAGGCCAGATGGTGAAACATACCAAGGCTTAAAGGCAGCAACCTGGCTAGGGCAACATGCCTACAAATGTGTCTTAAGAAACAATCCAGAAATCACCAGAAACTTCTGAGAACAAGTTATCAAAAGTGTTTGTATAAATATAGTTATCAGCACTAATTAAATGGCTGATTAATTCCTGGACTTAAGGAATTAATACATGCAACTTCTGTAATGCTTTTTCACACTGGCTAGCATAGGTCAAAAATAGTAAAAGGTCAGAAAGAGCAAATCTATGCTCTGCATCTGAACTTAGTTCTAGCTATAATACTTACTAAGCTTAATATTAATGGACTGGGGAGGGGTGTGAATTGGTTATTGGTGGGTTTCTTTTTCCTAAGCTGCTGAAAATGAGAAGATGGGCTCACAGGCTTCCAACAAAGAAAAGCATTTTGCAACACTATTTACTTTTGTCTTTTTGTTAATTTTGTCAAACTAGCAGTTAAAAAACAATCTAATCAGGAATTGGACTGCTCAAAAAGAAATTCTACATTTGTTGAATGCCCAATACACATATGGCAAGATTTACAATTGGCATTACAGTTAGGCACAAAACTGCAGCATTGGTTACATATGAACTACTTTGTCTGCATGATTCTAGCACCTGGAATTTAAGCCTCTGAGCCTTGAAGGATTACAGACAGATCTGCTGCAACTTTGAGGTTGTCTTTGTTATTTCATTTACTGTCTCCAGAACACTACTGCTAAAGTAAACACTAACGTATTTGTGTATATTGCTAAAAGAAGACCCTGATGGTTTATAACACAAGTGACCAGAAGTTAAATCAATATTTTATTTTAGAAAAATAGACTTTTTTGTTCCAGAAGCTGTGTGAAATTTTTTAGGCACCAACATGACCAATTCTATTTTTATACAGGTAGCACTATACCCATAAGCTCGTCTCAGACTTATTCATTAGTCTAGTATGTATTTTATGTCGTAGATAAGGAAAGTATTTTGGGATGGTTACAGTTCTTTGATGCATAATTGAGACTTACTTTTGCTTCTCCAAGGGAACAGACGAATTAATGAATCACATAATTACATACATTGCATAAGGATTGTTTTTCATCCTGGATAATATATGCAAAATTTAAAAAACTTCTTTAGAAATGCACATAATAGATGTTTTGACAATTTTATTGAAGCAGGTTTTATTGTTTTGTGGGGAAAAAGAAGAGTGGGAAAGGAAGAAAATACCTCAATATAAAATTTGGCTTTATTATCATTAGAGGAAAAAATCACAACAAAAATATCAGCAAATACAGCATACTTAAAAATAATATCTGGTCTTTCTACTCTATGGCTTTTAATTCTGTGCATTTGTGAATTATACACCACTTTAAAACTACTAGTGCAAGAGCTTCTCAAGAGATCTTCAGGTTCAAGCGCAGCCGCTTACGTACGATGTATTCCATAGGAAATTTGCCTACTTTATTCTTCTTGCACATCAGAGAAGGAGGCAACAACTAAATAAATTTCCCATGTATAATAGTGAAAATGATACTGCATTGAGAGATACAGACCTTCAGTTAGGAGAGACACTGTTTTGATGGTGGCATGCATGTGTTCCTGCACAAAATGTGCACGCATGTACTCTTGCCTGACGTTTTCAGCTCTCTCCTGTTGATCACAGTCAAATGTGCTGGGAGGTATGCTGACCACATCTCACAGTCTCAAAATATCCAGAGATTTGGAAAAAAAAAAAAGTGCTTAGTAAAACCAGTGCTTATAAAATTAATGGAATTGTGTCACTGCCTTCAAGGACTTCGTTTAGATCATGTCTGTTTGGAAAAACACTTTCTCTACTATCGCCCTCCAAAGTATCCCACAACTCTAATGAATTAATATAAAACTATCTTTTTCAGTTAATATACAACAATCAGCATTATGATCAACCAACAAAAATTCACAGTATGTTATTAATTTCCTATCACATTTTAGATAGTAAGCAGGATACCAAGTGACATGATAAAGGAAACATTTTGCCTAGTTTATGTTGTTAGTATAAAAGCTAGTTTATTTGAGCAATATAACTAGAAGCAGGAGGCTGTGAACCAAACACCTGTACCCCCACTGTAAAACAAGTGCATTTACGAGCTTTCCAGAAGTGGTTTCCATGGATTGTCAACAACGGAGTAAACTGAAAATCTCAGTAAATTTTTTGGGTCCTGGAGAGCTGTTATCTTGGCATCCCATGGATCACATTGTTCATTTCAATGATGCAAAATGCTGGCTCTGACTTTCACATAAATTTGAATTGTGGGACTGAGGCCTACTACTACAGACTGGCAAATTAATTCTCCTCTAATGCTACAAATGCTCTCATATTTATCATGACTAAATAAATCCAGTATTTCAGTAGTTAGGAATCCAACACTGGAAACAGCTGGGCTTTTTAGATCTAAACGAGGGAACAAACTCAATAGCAGAGGTCTATAAAATAAGGTCCTAACTCTCTGAGGGACTTTAGAACCCATCAAGTACTTCTTTATCAGGAAAACAATATTTATAGAAACTTTGAGTCCAAATTAGCTGTAACCCAATGAAAAATTATTCATTTATTTATGTATTTATTTTCAGTTTCTCCAGGCTTAGACTGTTTCAAACCAAGAAGCAATTTCTACTGCATTTTCAAGGAACTGAATGATAGTATACTTCCAAAGCTTAAAAAGAGATTGCCCTGCTAATTAAAATACCTATTCAGGTTACTGTGTTTGTTAAATATATACACTATTGAGGAAGGGCCAAATGCTACCTGTCTACAGATTTCAACTTGTGATAGAATCTCAGATAATGGCTCTTTTACTCTGTACATGGTGATATAAGATCATTAAAAACCAAAAAAAGATTCTATAATTGTGCTAAGGTGGGTTAAAGCTGTGAGGTTTAAGATAAAATACATATCTTTTTTTTAAAAATACACAGACTGAAAGGAGTCAAGTTTTCAGGTAATGGGAAGCATACTGCAGAGTGCTTAAATAAAACATGAAATAGATCACCTAGAAATTCTTCTTGTGTGCATGTCTGCTTCCTATTTAAAATTGATGCGTATTAAGAGAATATTTTAACTATGCATTTCAGATCTTCAAAAGATGATTTCAAGACATTCACAATGTAAGGCTGCAATGTCATCCAGAGGTACAGACTTCAAAGAGAGAGTTTCAATAGGAGATATTTTTTAAGTTAATATATTCCTTATCAGCTGTGACAGATGTTTTTTACTTGTTGATACTTGTAAAAATTCTGTGAATTGTAATTTGCTTCTTTTATTATTTGTTTTTCTTTTATATTTTAAGTATTTCTTCTGTGAGCTCATCAGAGTGGCAAGTGGAAGGAGTGCTCAATCAGATAGACATTTTTCC
The DNA here is from genome assembly GCF_000691845.1 of Merops nubicus. Lineage (NCBI taxonomy): Eukaryota > Metazoa > Chordata > Aves > Coraciiformes > Meropidae > Merops > Merops nubicus. Next base: position 12,641 of record NW_008602349.1, on the reverse strand, counting down.
ACTGAAGTAATTTTGTGGATATTCTGTGACATCCCATTTGATCTCTCTCCATCCTCATCCCCACGCTGTTGTGCTTTCCAGTAGTTCAGTAAGCTGTATATCTAACATCTGACATCTCTCTTCTTATTTAGTGCAACTAACCACTACATTTTTTAGTTTATATTTATTCATTTTGTTGCTCCTGAAAGGCATAATTAAAATAATTTCAATGAGAACAATATCCTCAATTTAGCATTCAAACCCCCATCCCACTGGAACCATGTATTTTCTACCAACATTACTCAGGAAACTCCCCAGTGAAGCATCATACATTAATTATTTTAGTGAGACTATGAGATACTCACCAATACAGCTTCATGCAGGTGGCACAGAAGTCAGAGACCCTTCTTATAGACTTTGGAGATGGCCACCCAACAGCACAGGTTAAAACTGCAATTGCAATCATTCCACTGGCAAAGAAAAGTCAGAATGTGCATTGTCTGTAATATATTACCAAAATGGGTGCATGCTGAGTCATGTATTTTCTTTTAGAAATAAATATAAAAAAGGGAAAAAAATTAAAAATGCTTACAGTTTAAGAGAAAGAGTAGACATCCTAAAAAATTATTATTTTTTTAGTTAATCATCATAATAGAAGTAAATGATGGGCTATACCCTGTAAATACTGAATGTTAATAATGAGATTATTCATATTTTAGGCTTAACATCAAGAAACCTCTCTTTTCATATACACAGTATTTTTCCACTGTTACCTTTCAACAGATAATTTTTTTTCAGTGTGTATTTCTATCTAAGCACAAGTCTATTACATACTAACAATATGTTGTGTATAGAAATAATTGCAGCTATTTCACTTCTAGCACAGACAAGAGGTACTTTAAAAAGTGATCTATATGAAGGGGAAAATCAACAGTAGAAAGCAGGGTGAAATGTTAATTTTCCCATAATTACACAGAACTGAATTATCGTAGTTTGGAGTTCATATCAAAATTTAGACTAAACTTCACCCAGCCTGCTTACAACCACAGGGTTCTGTCTTACGTGCGTCCACGCTTAGCTGAGTAAGTGATGCCATGTAGTGGACAACATCCAGCAGCTTCATTGTGGACAAAATCCGAGGAGCCCCTTGGAGTAGGCATGCTTTAGGGAAGCACTTCCTCCCCAAGTTCCCGGGCTCTGGCACAGGCCAGGTGCCCCTGCAGCAGCCCTGCTTGTGCTCCCCCTGCCAGCCACACACAGCACTTTGCCTGTGCCAAGTGATGCTCCTCATTTCTGGCCTCTTCTTTCAGAAGATGGGATTGACATTCTGCTCCTCACTGAAATATTTATTTATTCTTTCAAAGGCACTAAGTTCTGCAATCAACTGTAAAAAAAAAAGTGTATAAATCTTTTGAACAAAGATTGGGAATGTCATCTCCACCTTCTTAGTACTACGATGTCCAGATTCCTCTGTAGATCCAGATTCCTCTGTAGAACTGAACTTGCATTCTTCCTAACATGAAGGAGTTACTGCCTCTCCCTGTGATACACTGAATTCCATATTTTCCTCCTGGGCATGTGTAGATACACACAAACACAACCTCAAAAACTATATTGTGAAGCTGCTGTTTAACTTGCCACTTCCTCCAGGAGCAGATTTGTAGATTACAGTTGAGCAAAATGTCCATCTGCAATGAACACCTTTAATTTCTAAGTTTCTCACAGAAGTAAGACAATTTAAGAATTAACCCACACTTACCAGTTTAATCCAAAGATATTTCACACCTTGGCAGTATGGAGAGGTGATAATGCCACAGTAACTGTCAGCTTCTTCAGTCTAATAGTATCTGTATTAATTACAGTTATAGGTAGCTACTCTCAGAAAAAATACACCAACCACAAACACCACATTTGAATGTATCTCATTTTGCATAGTCGTGTAAGTGCATCACCTGCTGGGATGAAGAAAAGCCAAACTGTAACTCCTGATTCCACTTTGCTTTATTTTCTGAACAGAGCTGTGCCAGTGACATGTAAAAATAACCTATATTAATCATTTCACCACAAGGCTCAATAGATTAATTTGCTTTAGTGAACTTTTTTTTTTGTGTGGAAGTAGCTGCCCTAGTTACACAGAACAGAAACCACACGATTCTTGTACAGCATTTATGGCAGTAAAACAGAAACGGAAGAAATGTTATTTTCCCCCAAATTCAGACGATGCTCAAGTTTCTATGGAAACCCTGAACACCTGCACAGAGAAAAGAAGAGTGAAACTGTTCTCCCACTTCCCCTCTTCTCTCTTTGATCCATGTAGAATTGTTTTATATATAATTCACTTTTTGCAGTCTCCTATTTCTCCTTTCACTATTTACATATCTCCAGTCCTGGGGAAATTTGCCTCATTGTATTGCTTCCTATTGGCTACCCAAATGATTTTGAAGTGTGATGACTAATATTTAAACATTTTCAGGTGCCTGGTCTTCACAATTTTATATATTGATTTATTTCAAGTCAGCTGAGCACAGGAAAAAATGAAACCTGTAGAAACTCTCAGAAAAGTACTCAGGGCTGCCAACTATAATTTACACAATTCTCAGAGATCTTCCTTGATTGCTGCTTAAAATCTCTGGGTTATGCTCATGTAAAATCTCAGAGATGGTACCAGACATAGCCTAAAATGGATATAAATGACACACATCAAGATCTCTAAAAAGCCTTTACAGAGTTAGATTTGTTTCTCTTGGAAGCCTACAGACTGTGTGAACTAAGCATCACAAGCGTTACGCACAAAGCGGCACTAAGCAGTGTTACGTATAGACCTCAGCTGACTGAGAAACCAGAGACAACAGCACAGATGTAATTCTCAGTGTCACCTAGACTTTTCTTTCCTTCTTCTCTAGGACCCAGGTGCAGCTCAGCCCTTCTAGATGCACACAGCAGTGGCACGTGCAGTTCCATTAGAGCCAGATGCTGAATATTACTGAGAACACCTACTTACTGTGGATAAACAGTACAACTTGCCAGATGAGGTGCTATAAAGGTTGACTGATAGTCTACAAATCATTCCAAACCACTCAGCTGAAGGTCCCTATAGGCTACTCTTCCTTGATTTGCATTTTTTTTTTTTTGTGGGAGTGATCCTCACCCACACAAGCAAAATGCAACATCACTTCGACAGAAGATTTAGATGGATGGACTGAAGTGTTGAAGCTTGAATAAATCCTGTAAGCACACTCTGTTCTTAAGGTGACCTGGAAAGAAACAGAATAGGTGGGTGTTGTGGTTTGAGGCTTGGGGGTGGGACAGGTGATCTCTAGGACCCAGGAGGGTCCTGAGGGAACCAAATATTCCCTCCCCCTTCCTCGGCCACCTCTTCAAAAGAGGCAGGAAGTGGGTGTTCCTCTCTCTTGCCCTCTTCCTCTGTCTTGGTCTGCTGGAGCATCAGCATGCCTGATTCCATGTGGTTCTGGGCTATCTTGGGCCATCCTAGATCAGGTTTTGTATACCTTGTGTTTACTTTGTATTAATCCCATCTTTGTATACATATCTACCTTCCTTCTTGCTTTATGTTCCCAGTTAAACAATATACTTTATTTTTATTAACTTCCAATCGTTGCAGAGCCTATCTTACCCCTGCCTTCCTTTGTTTGTCTCTCTGCCTGGGGAAAACTGAGGGATAGGGAGGGTGTGCACAAATTGTGCTTCGTGGGGCCCTGCCCTGAGCCCTTAAACGGAGACAAGGGGAAACAGATGGGAAATCATCCCTGCTTACTATAACCTGTTTCCATGGTCTGGGGTCAGGGGCACCCCCAGAAACATAACAGACACTCTCCCCACACCCAAACGGCAACGAGAAAGGGAATAGGGGAGAGAGACATTGATTAGGAAAGAAAAGGAAAACAGCTTTAATACTACCACAAATAATAATAGTAATAATGATAATAAATGGAATGTGTGCAAATATTTACAAGATCAGTATGCAACCCAACTCCCCCGATGGCCACACGTCACCCTCACCCCCGGCTGGGGAGCAGCTCCCGAGGGAAAAGTCCCACACTGGATTGAGCCACAGGTGGCAACTCAACACAGGAGCTGGACTCCCCAGCCCAGTTCAGGAGCACAGGGCTCGGGATCAAAGGCAGGATGGACAAAGTCCTCCTCGGGTGACGGCCGCTGCAGGAGCAGCAGAAGCGAGGAGGACGGTGAAGAGTGACGGAAGGGGCGAGAGAAGATGGACTGCAGGATGGAAGGGCTTGTCCCTCCTGACCCTCCAGCTCTACTGGCTATGACAGCTGTGGGGTGGGACACCCCACTGGGGAATCTTGGGGTCACTTATCCTGTCTGCTCCTCCCCGCAGGTGTGGGGTGCTCTCTGCCCCCCTTGTGTGGGATCCAAGCTCAGCAGTGGCCTTGGGCTGCACACCAACCCCTGGCAGTAACTCTGAACATGAAGTGTGTTCTCTGTAGAAGCAGGCAGTTTTGTGCTGCTAACTTTAGATTAATTAACTTTAGTTAATTACAGGAGCTTTAGCTAAAAAGTAAAATCACTGAACAGGATCAGCCCTGTTCTACCCCAAATATCCACCTGTAAATATTATGTAATGGTATTCATGATATTCTAATACTGAAAGGCTTGAAAATAAAATGTCATTAAACAAGCCTGTAAGTAAAAATGGGTCAAATTTTGCAGAGATTCTATGAGTAAGGTCCTCCACAGGACAATGAGAAAAATAATTTTCTGCAAAAATCATCAGGCAATATGTAATGCCTTCCTAGGGGTGGATGCAGGCAGTGGGTTTTGTGAAACTTGAAGCACAGAGTTTGTGTTGGTATACATGAAGACACTTGACAACTACAGTTACTGAGTGCAGTCATCTTTAGAGTGACAGAAATGCTCAGTTGCTTGCAGTAACCTAATGAAAAATTCTGCTATACTTACAGTACTTTTTGTCTAGAACTGTGCAGAAATCAGAAATGGCATTCTGCCTTTACACACCTGCCAAACTCTACAGTACATGCTTACTGCTAACAACACAAGCTAATGAGATTTCTTTCTGTACATGCTGTTCAATACTTTGGGTCTCCATCAGTCTTTATAATACTCAGATACCTCCAGAACACAGTGTCCTGCCACAGGCTGCACCCCACTGCCCCTGCACGCCACGTGCTGCCTTCCCCTGCCACAGGCTGCTTGTTTCAGCTGTTTGCTCCCAGTGCTTCTCTTATACCAGGTGATGTTACTCTGTCAGGTGATGCTAGTCTTCAGAAGATGAATTCTTTTGTTATGATAGCACTTCTGTATTTTAGCAAGTTTATATGTTCCACTCACAGTATTTTCTTGGTAATGGTCTTATGTAAATACAAACCTGGCTAGCACTGTTAGCCCTCCATATCAAACAGTTCAGCAACAGTACCTTTAAAAAAGAAGCACACCACAACGCTGCTTCTGTTATGTTCCATTTTTGTCCAAGAATTTGTCTAACTAATTTTTATAAATTTGCTTCTTGTATATAAAAAGCATATGGATGGTTTGTTGAATACAATATTCAAAATCACATCAAGGAATGAGTGGTATTTGGGCACTGAAGTATCAATGACATGTGCAGAAGCTGGTTTGTGTGGTTTTTTTGGGTGCATATTGTAATTCTTATTTCTGCCCAACAGTACAAACTGTTTTCTCACTTATTGTTACTGGCACATTTCAAAAGCAAGTACATTTTTTCAAGACAATATCTTTTATCTGTTGTATTACAAATATTGATCTTGAAGATACAGTTCACTAACTGGATAAACTATGTGAACGAACAGTATTTCCCTGCACTAATATACAAGCCTGTCATACAGAGAAAATAGTTGATAAAGGTATATGCTGCAGTTGTGTGAAAAAACAGAAACATTTTTAAAAGCTCTGGATTAAGTCATTAAGTGACATTATGTAAGCAGTTGTAAAAGTGCTGAACTGACAGTAGTCATCTTCCTTGCACACCAAACCAGTATTTTGCTCTGCAGCTTTGAGAACCTTCCACGTGGCACACACCACCACTTTTTCAGCAGCTCACCTCCTTCCTGTGCCTTCAGAATTACGCAGACAGCCAACCTTACCTGCACATCACAGGTCTTCTTCCCTGTGAGGCTGGTGTACTTTGTGAATAAGCCAATGGAAGACTTGTGCGACTAAGCGTGCAACTGATCTAAAGTTCCATTTTTATGTGTGGTACAAACAACATGGCTCCACATTTCCTCCTAAGCTACTTAATTAGAAATGTTGAAAGAGTTCTTTTTGTAGATGCAGCTTATTTCTTCAAGATCAAATGCAGTTAAAGGATTCGGTACTTCCCTTTGAGGCTTTACATTAGACACTAATTTATTTCATGTAAATTCTTTTAAAAATTGTCACAGTACTTCTAGTCTACACGTAGATCAGGACAACATGCAGGAAAAAATATTAAAAATCTCTTTGAATGACAGAGATACTTGCAAAACACAAGTAACGATGTCGTTGCTTCTTAGCTTTTCATAGGCTATAAATACCATTTAAATGTGTAAAACTGTAGGAAATAGAATGTAAAACTTACTGGAGTCAAGTCCTCAGAGTTGAAGTAATGCCTTAAAAGTGCCCTCAGCAGTAAGAAACACGTTGAAAAAAAGAATTAAAAAAAATAATCTGTTGCATTTTTACAAGGTAACTTATGGCTCTTTATGCTCATAGACCTGATTTCCTTTCCAGGAGGGGACCAGCAAATGTCCCCAGAAAGGCCTGCAAGATGCTTATGAATAAACTCCTTTTTTTTTTAACTGGAGTATTAAGTTGCCAAGTGCACAGTGCAGCAAAGCACAAAACGTCTGGGTGACAGACAGCCATGTGTGACCTGAAGGGTACCTCCAGTGAAGCCAGGACTGTCCTTCCAGAGTAACCTTATAAATTCTTTTCTGCTCTAAGATACACGTTTGATACAAACTGTTTCTTGCATAAATTTTCACTTTCTTGTTTTTTAAGTCAATTTGGGATTATTTATATACTACAGTGCCTTGGAAACGTCAGTGGTAACATCTTTTACATGTCATGCAAATATTAGCATTGGGAGTGTTGCTGAATGCTTAATAGACCCTGACAAGGCAAATTCCTTACAAAAAGAAAGGAAAAGGAATCGAATAGTTCAGCATTTCCACCTCATGAGTCCTTTGTTAGATAAAGTACATCAACAATTAATAAATTTTAAACACTGATAGTCTTGTGGTTTGATTATTACACAGTAGAAACATTTTGAGCAACTAAGCTCTGGATTACTTGTGGATATCACTGATAAAGTAAGGAATGGCTCTTACTAGGTCTTAGGGTAATAAAATCTAAGCAGGGAAAGTAAAGGGAAAAAAATTGTTTCCATTTTACAGTTAGAATAATGAAGATATTAAGAGATTGCTAGTTGACATAGAAATTGAGGCAGAAAAAGAACCTGTTGTTTGTTCGTTTCAGATAAGTATGCACAAGACTACCCCTGCTCCTCAAAGGGAAAAGTTTTTTATAGGCATACGTTTATAGATTTGAGGTTTGCAGCTGATAAGAAAACTTCATTTATATACTACAAAGCACCTTAAATTGGCTATATATGAAGTACACATTTTTTTATGATTTTGCATATGAAGTTGCTGTGAGAGATCCAGTTGGATGTGAAAACAGTTCATGCCTTTTACTTTTTAAAATAAGGTATTTCATGAATTCCAGTACCTTATTATTTTATTTATATTTTGAGTAAATATTACTGATTTATCACTTCATCTTTCACTTCACTGAATTCCTTTAAAACTATGACATGAAAAAATGAGCAGTAATGTTTAAATTAACGGTCTTTACCAGTCACAGACAAGAATGAAAGCCACAGTAGTATTTTGCAGTTTAATCAAAGCACATTCAACCAGAGGAAGCACTGTTCCCTCCAGTCTGAATCACTCCACCTGGCAGAGTGGTGACATACTTTGGCTTCTCCGTTAGGGAAGGAGGCAGCACAGGCTGTCACTTCATACTGGCTTTTCCTTTCAGCACAACTGGTTCTGGTTTTCTCCCGATGACACAACACAGTGCACAACTGCAGGAAGTTAGCACTTTTTATCACAGTGAGTTTTAAGCCATTTAATTAAAAAGGGCAGAAATGTGAAAAAAATGAGCAAGACTCTGACTTTTCCGTTTCCTGCAAGCACAGCCATAACTCAGTCTGGAAGACTGTAGAATTTGGTCCAACAACACACAAAACTTGGAGACAATAGTCTTTAAATGAGAAAAACTTCTTTCCTATTTTGCTGTTAGTGAGAAATAACAAGCTGTGGCCATTTTCATATAGGTTTATAGTCACTGCATAACCCTGTTCTCTGAGGCTGCACAATTACTGTGACGTTTCATATAAGGCACAGAATAATGGAGCACAACACTGAGCAGCCACTTAACTTAGGAACTCCAGCTGGGTGCATTAGCATAAGGTGATGTACCAAGTAAAACAGTCACTGAGACTAAGCACTGGCCCATTTGTGGTGCTAGATTTTGGTTTGAACTATATGAGCTAAGCCACCTACAAAACATTTTGAAAGCATACATACCTGTGTATGTATATGGCTTCTTTAGATGTATACAAAGTGATGCCCTAAATTTAACTGCACAAAGCAGCTGACAATGTTATTAATAGTAAATATTTTTGCATATGCAGAAAGACATACTACCACTATTACATCAACATAATTTACATATGTCCACTGGAATACACAACTAACATGAACACAAGATTCCTGTACACTTCTAGTGTCAAATTTTGTCAAATATTCACTGCTGTAGTTTGTCACTGAGGCACCTTCAGTTCTGTAGGTTTCAATACATTATCACACTTGCAAAGTGCAACAGAAATACTTTGTGACAACTTGTATGTTCATTTCTTCCCTTCAATCACTCTTGACATCAACCATGCTACTGCCTCCAGGTGATGCTTTCTCTCCTTCAGCTGGTCAAGAGATCTCAGGCCAAAATCCAAACCCTAATCACTCTTTGAGATTATATCAGTTAACAAAAAAAGCTTGCATTTAGGAAACTCCCAAGTTGTACAACTGACATTGTTTTGCTAATTTCCTCAAAAACATGTAAGACTAAACTGTCTTTTCTCTATCTTTTTTAACAGCTTTTGATATAATCTCAAATGCTCCTTCTTGTCTATCCAGCATTCTGTGTTCTGTCTCAGGACTTGGCAAAGATTCATCAGCACCCCAAAAGGAAGAGCTTTGCTTCTTCAGCAATGAATTCTGGACTATGGAATAAATACATTGCGTATACTGTTCTGCCAATGACCAGGCCTAACAAGAACAATACAACCAGCAGAAAGACAAAACAACAAGTAGAATGTATTGATGACAAGAAAGTCATGACATGAACGGCCGCCGGGGGTACAAACAAGCCAACCAGTTCACATACAACTGACACCACCCCCAACCATCCCAGAAAAGACACAATCCAACCCACAACAGGCAGTATGAACAGAGACCCGAGGCTGCCCATGGATGGCAAGGGGATCAGCCAGACCAGAAAGCCAAACAAAAAAGACAAAGGTGCCCACATGGCAGCTCTCACCTACTTAGCCCAGGTTCACAAAGGTCTGAACAGCCTGGGGCCCAGCTCCAGGAGAGTCAGGAGGTCTGCCCTGAACCAGGCAGCTCTGGGGAGTGCACTCCACAGACAGACACTCCTGACTCCCTGCCAGTGCTCCCAGCTTTTATCCCCCAGCAGAGCCCTGACCTTTGTCAGCTCCCTGCGGGACCCCTGGGGCTCATTTCCCTTCTGGCTCTCCCTGCAGGGCCGGCCGCACCCTGGGGGGAAGCTCTAAGGCAAACTCACCCCTCTGGATGAAGGGCTGTGGGGATCACCCAGATGGCAACCTGAACTCGGGGCTCGGGGTTCAGACCCCAGCACTTCAACTATCCCCTATTTCTAATTTATCTCAACAACACAGCAATGCAGGGTGAAAAAAAAACCAACATCACAGGAATAGTAGTAATACCTTACAAAAACTTGAGAGTCCCTATGCTTCTGTGCTGAAGAGGTGATGAAAGAAGTGCACAGTGATACTGCTTTCTGGGCACCACACAGACAAAAGGTACTGATAATCTGTAAAAAAAAAAACGCATTAAAAAACCTTTTTGAATATTGAAAATATACAAATGGCATAAAGCATCTCAGAACACACTGCCTGTGAATTTTGTCACACATCTAATTCATACCTTCTTTCCCAGGTTGAGAAACATACTCTGAAACAAGTCCCATTGGCTTGATGTACTTAGCTACTTCTGGAGCATTTTGACATCATCTACTTTGGAAACTATGTGTAGTGATATGACTGAAAGAGAATAGTACAACATTGTTCTCTGCTTAGAGAGTAATATTTGCCTGCACTGTGTAATCTACTGAGTAAATATTGTAAAATAGTCTCAGTGAATGAAATTTCAGTAGAAAGGAATCATCATACATGATTAGAAAAGAACCCAAGGAATTCAGAACTTGCTCAAGAGCATACAACTGAAATGAATATTGCAGGAAGAATATACACAACTAAAAAATCCCAGAGAATGAATATAACATTTTTGTTTCATCACTTAGCTTACCTCACACCTAACCTTGGACCTGTGTGTGCCTACTCCTGCCTTTTACAGAATTCAGAAAATGGATGGCTGAGAGCTTGCTGAGCTCTCCACCCCTTGCTGTGGAACTTGCATGGTGCACAAAAGAATTGAAAATACAACTTTTAAAAATTTGTTTACATGAAGCTTCTTCATGCTTAAAGTCAGAGGCACAAGCTACAGTTAGAAGTGTACTTTATGATTAATAACCAGCTTACATAAAAATGTCGGATCTTGTTTTTCCTCAAGTTTAAAATAGCAGTTTTTAGGATTTTGGCTTTATGCTTATGTAGTTTCTTGAATCAGCTCTCTGCACCTAGTTTGTCATTTGTAACCTATATTTTATCCAATAATGCATTGTTCTACCTAGAAAACACAACTTCTTCAGCTAAGAGAAAAGTTGTTTGTTTATGATCTTTTGTGTCCTGATAGAAACAATTATGCCCAGCTGAACACAAAAAGCTGAACACAAAAAGGCCCTTTTTAATTACCATGTCCAGTGAGCCCATATGTGTAAACATGCTTTGTAAACTTATTATAAGAATTAATTAGAAAAAAAGCCTTGAAAACAAATTTCATTATATGGCCTCCAAAACATCTACAGCAGAGCAGTAATCCCATCAGAAGTAAAGTAAATAAATAAAGTGGTGGACTACTTTGACAAGACAGAACAAACTATCTCTGCTTTAGACTTATTTGAAAATGGCCTAGTGGTGAAAAAAAATTGTAAGTCACTAAAAGGACGTGCTAAAGAGAAAAGCAAGGCCCTATAAATATGACCCTTTGTAAGTTATGGACTTCATCTTTATTCTTACAAAGCTTTTGTTTTCTAATCAGTTTTCAAATTCCCACTAAATATACTATATGTGATGATTTAAGAAAGGTCAGTACTGAATTTTTTCCTTAAAATAAACTTTATAGCTCTCCAATATGGCCATATTTGTCTTTTCCCATGGTGAGAGACATGAACTGACCTCATGGCACTGCCTATTCAAGGATCTCCTGGTCTTCCCAACAGGCATCTTGGCAGATGAAGAAGAAAGGCACAGCTCCCAGCCGGATTGCCATCAGGTCAAGATAAAAAGCAAGACTTCGAATTGATAAGAATATTTTGCTAGTTCACACCAGGTTCTTTTGGTCACATCAGGGAAACCTAAAACCAAATTACTTTGATTTATTTTGAAATCTAACAGTGAAAAAAAACCAACAAAAACAAAACACAAACATTATTAAACACATTCATTTTAAAATAACATGTCAGTATATCAGATATTTTAACCATTTTCAGTGTTTTAATTTTTTCCAATGACATAATAATTGATGTAGCATCAATACCTGGCACTTCTCTAACCAAATTATACCAATAGCAACTGCTGCAGTACTTTGCATGCAGGCTGCTTATATACTAAGAACAGAAAGCTCATTTTTTATTATTTTCATTAGAAAGGAAATTTAACTTATAAGAACTTTTAAGAAGCTCCTTTTCCAGTGCCGCTTCCATGAATTAACCCTTAGCGCACAAAATTCTGCAATCAGCTTTCAAAATCCACATGGAGATTAGAGATTAGGGACTAACATCCCCTTGTGATGGTTATAGTGGATATTTTTATTGTCAAAAAAATGAAGTCAAAGCCAAGAAAATTACATGCAAATAGCAGTTAATTTATGTAGTGTCTTACTGTGAAGTGCAAACTTTCAAAGCATTTTTGACAATGGCTTTAACTCCACTGTCCCATTACATGCCAGCTAAGATGCTTAAAACATAGTTAAGTGTCCTCATCCTTCAGGTGTGAAAAAATTAATGATGTTAAAGTAGTTAATTTATAAAATACTACTAAAAGGATTTAGAACTTGTAAGGGTACCTGTACATAGCCAAGGAAATAAAAAGTTCAACCACATCTGGGATGTGCACTGGACACCATCTGGACTTTACAGACTCTTTCATCCTCTGAGATTATCTCCAGCACAGCCAGTTCTCTCAGGCACGGATACCTTGCTCCATGGTGTTCCAC
>NW_008602348.1:22476-22684 GCF_000691845.1 Merops nubicus | reverse complement strand
CCACGATGAAGACGACGATGTAGCCGGCGATCAGCGCCCATTCGTACTCCTTGGGATGCAAATATTCCTTCCAGAGGTATCGCAGGAACTCCTCATCGTCGTAGTCGGAGGAAGGGGTTAAAAGAGCCTCCCGCGTTTCGTTTAGCGCCGACCCGGCCGTCCAGTTCCTGCACGAAGGGGACCCATCCTCGGGTTGAATCCCGGACAT
>NW_008602348.1:0-22289 GCF_000691845.1 Merops nubicus | reverse complement strand
TCCGCGTCGGTCCCCAGCCCGCCCTGACCAGCCCTTTCGGCGTCCGCGGAGGCTGCGCTCCCTGCCCGGCGGGGAAGAAGGCTGGTCAGGGTGGGCTGCATGCCTCGGCTGCTGGACTGCAGCTGCCCCCGCTGGAAAAGCCACGTCTGTTCGGAGGACGACGATTTTCGTTCCCAAAACCATGCATATGCAACCACCCCCATCCCCCCACTCTCATATCTCTGCACGTCTCCGCCCCTCACCCCCCCCCATCCCCACACCCTCCAACCTCACTCTTTCCCACCCCATCCACCCCTCTTGCGACTCCAGTTCCCCTGGGTTGCCCACCCTCCTTCACACAGGCACTTCTGTTTAGACCTTTCTGCATTCAGTACCACATATATTCAAGCTATCAGTGGAAGGCTGCTGTGAAAGGCAGCACAAAGACGAAAGGAGCCATTAAAAACAAGTGGCTCATGAGGCTCTCTTTGCCCCTTCGAAACTTAGACTGAGTACGGAGTTAAAACAGAAGAATTAACCCCGATGGGAAAATCCTTCAGAGCGCTGATCAGGCAAGCTGTAGGGCTTCACCGGATTTGCAGATCACTGAGAGCTCAGTGTAGGCTTAAGTCTAGCATGAAGACTCCCTCTGCTGAGGTTGTTTCAAATGTCCAGTTTGGGCTCTCAAGACAGTAAATGCCCCTTAGCTATTCTGAATTGAGCTGAGCTGGCAGAAAGCAATTCCAGAGAGCCCAGAGGTGCTAACTGAACAGCATGATAGGATTCCTGACTTCTAGTCACTGCTTCCTGAATTATTTTCATTCTTTGCCTGGTGTACAGTTCCCTAAAGAGAAGGGGTAGATCTAGACTTGTCCCTCCCCGACTGAGAAATCCTCCACTTATTCAGGTGATCTGTTCAGTCCCTAGCTGAATTATTTAACGAGTCTGAAACAAGCAAACAGGCACTGCTTCCATTGTGAAATGGCACACTTTGCTAGGTTGAGCATTTCACTGCAGGGTCTACACCCCCACAGGACTGAAGGAGCTGTTATGGTGGGACTCTACCTCTGTCACATAAGCATAATAGAGAAGCAGATATTCATTAACACGGAGTGCTTAGCTCTAAACAGTACTTGGGGATCCTGATTTTTTCTTTATTGATGTGTAGCCTTCTCTGCTGCCTTCAAAGTCTAATACAGCATACCTACACCAGGTATACCTGCATCTATTTCTATAGATCTGATGGCTTTGCTTTAGTTCCCTGTTTTACAGGGAAACTTTGTTTTACAAAGAAAACAATCTCTTTGGTTTTCCATTGGGAAGTTGAGTGGACTTTTTAGCCCAAATATGGTAAAGGGTGAGATATATTTGGATATAGAGGATCAGCACCCGTCCTACATAAATTAGAAAGGTAGACTTTGAAAACATTATAACTAAAGACTAGACACTCTGCCATTAATTAAAACATCCAAGATTATATTAGTTGAGGTATGAGTTTTGAGGAGTGATTTAAACTCTCCTGAGCTTGTGGGAATGCAGGTCTCCTTGGTACAGAGACAGAGATGTATTTAAGGACCTGGTCATGGTCTTCACTAGTGCTGAAAAGTCCTAGAGCATGACCATTTGGTGATCAGTAGCAGACAACCACACGCACACTCCAGCTTAGTTCATATGGTAAAATATGGTTTCATAATTCCAGTATTTACTTCCAAGTTGAGTTGCCATAAAGTATGAAACAGGTAATGCCTTTTGTAACATAGAGTACTTCTTCCTTCCTTCCTCATTGATAGTAGGGAAATGAATTAAAAAGGTATACACATTAAGAAATGACTTTATGAAAAATACGTATTAGGGCTCATTATTTTTTCAATAGGATTACAAGTTCGATTGATAAAGACATAAATAATTGATTATGCAGATTGATAAACTGCATACATTTGGTATTCCTATAGTACTGTAAGACATCGGCTTTGACTGATACAGCACATTGATTAGGAAGACAGGATGGTAAAAAATCAATAAGGCACAAATTATAAAGCTTGAAAGTGGGCTAACTAACAGATCCCAGAATGAAATGGTAGACAAAGCATCATCACTGAACCTGTGCATTTCTGCTCCCAGCTCTTAGTTCTGTTTGTAACACTCATCGTTCAATGACCTTGAAGAATCTGACAGGTGATGCAAAGATCAGGGGTAATCAGCTAAACACACTCTCATCACAAATCTGTAGCTAGAAAGCTTCATGTGATCCTTGATGGTATAAATAAGTGTACCTGTGAAAACAGAGTAAAGTCTACAGAATTATGAGTGAAGCTAAGTGAAAATACCATGTACAAAACTCTGCTACTGAAGAAATACTTCTCAAATTGAATCATTTTAGTTGTACCTTTTAAAATAAGTTCAAATTCCTTCCTAAAAGATAAGTGCTAGCTGAAATGGGAATTAATTCAGTATAGGAACATGACCTCATGTATGCAAGAGGTCAAACTAGGTGATTACAGTAGTCCCCTCTCTTTCTAATTTGTAAAAGTGTGTTAGCAAAATAGATTAATATGGTGAATTTTAGTACTGATTTATCTTTTCTTTTAATTATACTGTTTGCATCAAGACTAGCACAACAATTTAAATCTATTCCTTTCATAAGCAAGTGAACAGCAAATGCTTCAAAAGTATGTAATCCTTATTTTGTAACTGTTTTTTTCATTTCAAAATCTGCTTAACGTGGTTTTACAAAATGAAGACTGTACCGGCTACCCAGTGCTTAAAAGAAGCATAAAGTCAAGGTTATATCTATTAACTTCATTTTCTCAGGAGAATACTGTTTGGTACTTAAATTAGCTAAAAGGTTCACATACATTGATATCTCTTCTAATCCATAACTTTCCATCACTAATCCAAATATACTGAAATGAAACTACCAGCCCTAGAAGATATGCCTTATGACTTTCAGTGCCATTTATTGTATGATATTAGACCATGTGAATATAAATCAAACACAATTTTATGCTTTATTGCATCTGATAGCTCACAGGAACTGACATTCATAGAGAACAAACCAACCTTACTTTAGCATCCAAATTTATTGCTTTATGAAACACATTTTCCTCCATATTAACAATTCCATTGCAGACTTACATTTTTATTAATCACACAAATAGGCAGCATTTTTTCATCTTAGAGACTAGCCCTTTTGTTTTGAAATCTATGTGATTCAGAGGATTAGTTCTGTACTAGTCTAATAGCATATTAGATTAGGAGTCTCTTATCAAAGCAGAATGAATCTGAAAGTTTTTGTGAACTTGAGTTGAGGCAGCTGAACCAGAGGGTTTCTGTTCAGCCTTTGCTGAACATTTTAACAGGTGCTTTCGTTCCTGGGAGGCAAACCACAGAAGCACGGCTGCTGAAGAGAAGTAGACTGCTGTGTTGGCAGTACAGATGGATTGTGTGAATATGTCCTTCCTTCTCACCTTCCTTTCACTGTTCTTGTTTAACAGCTTTTCTCTGTTCCCTTTCTCTCTGTTAAGGAATGTGCCATGTGATGGGTCAATAGAAAATCACCAGATTTACTGTTTCTTTACTTGAGCATTCTGGTCAGTGATGTTCCAGATTTTGTCTGTGAAGCCCCTCTGGTATCTTTCCTACTATATGGTATTTCATGGTGGAAGAGCTGCTTCCCTGGCAGCAGTGCTAAGTAGTTCCTGAGGAGCAGATGGGTTATCATCAACTAAATAGTGAAGAAGGGAAGAAGGTAAATGAGCAAGTAAAGAGAAGCTCTGAGCAAGAAGGAAGGACTGATAGAAATAGCCACATCTGTGTCTCTACAGCCATAAAATTCAGTGGGCTAACAAGGGTAGTAACTATCAGGTGTAAAAGCTCACAAAGGAAAAATTAATCCTGTATTTCTTGTGAAAAGAAGGAGTTGATCATCAAACCTTATAAATTAATATAATTCTGCTCCGTCATACAATGCTTTGGCAGCACCACATTTCATTTAGGCCCCCTCTTGTCTTAGCATTAATTCATTAATAAACTGCAGGTTCAAGAGGCAAACCTAGTTTTAACAGAAAAGATTTTATGCAAACCTGATGCTGAATTTTTGAAACCACTGGTGGTATAAAAAGCATCCAGCAATTAACTTTGTTTAGCCAACCTCAGGAATTTTTCTCTTTGTGTAGAAAGCAAGATAATGTTTTAAACAATCCAAGAGCTCCCTAAAGTCTTGTTACCCAAATATGACAAGAATAGAACTATGCTTTAGTGATTTATTAGTTCACTAGCACTATTAAAATGAGGGAAAGCTCTGATAATTTGTTATGTTTCTAGCAGTGATCAGGTAAGAAAGATCATCAGTTGGTTAGATCATGCCATCTTCATTATTAATATCCATAATAGAATTTATTTGGGGTGAAAAAGTCTGGTTCTAGTCTCATTTACACTACTATAAATTAGAAGTAGTTTCATTCATGTCAGTAGAGTTATGCTGCTGTAATACAAGTTAAAATAACACACTGCATAGTTGTGCAAATTCAGGTGAACTGGAAGCAATATGAGAATCTGAGTCTTCGTGAAAAATCTGTTGTGTAACCTGCAACAGCGTTGCCTAGCATCACTCCTGTAGGTTACAAGAATTACGTCCAGGGTGATAAAATTAATGAAAAAACAAAAACAAACAAACAAACAAAACCTGCAATGCTTATTGACAGCAAAATACTAAAAGAAGTTTGAATTAAAAATTTGCTTTGATTAGGAAAATGGTTGTGTTCCATCTGCAGTATCCACTCTTCCGCCAAGTTTACAAATATTTAAAAATTGACAAAATAGTCAGGGTGCAGATCCAACCTTCTCCTTCCTGAAGAAGTCTCTGGACTTTATACAGAAGCTGTAAGAAGGATATCTGTTTATGCCTGTTTTTTTTGTTTGTTTGTTTTTTTTTTTTTAATAAGACAAGACACATCCAATGATAATTTCACTCAGCAAGTTTAAAAAAGTAAAACCAAAAAAGCTCTTCTTCATGTTTATGTGAATACTGGAACTCAAAGCCCAGACAAATTCATTACAACTCCAACAAAGCTGGTAAATGAAGCAGTTTGGATGCAACATTGCACTCAAGAGCTCTGAAGCCAGAGAAAATATAACGCCAAATATAAACTGTTTCTTAAAGTTAATTTCCCTAGCATCTGCTCCTGACCCATTTGGAAACAGCACAGGATCTTTGGTGTGATCTGAGACAAGATGGATGGTTTCATATGAAGTATTTTAAGTAATGAGAAGGAAGAATAGCAAAGCCTTTTTTAATAAAGAAGTTGGTTATTTTAAAGGAAACAAAGGATTTTCAAATTAATTTAGCATGATGTCAGTGCTCCAGAAAACCTATTATTTGTAGTAAAGGTTTTCATGACAGTTAGAGCTCTGGATCTACCCTTTACAACATGGAGCAAGAAAACAGTCTATATTCTACAGAACGCACACTTTAAGTAGACAAAATAGATTAAGTGTAGGAAGCAAAACAGTCACAGAGATGGTATTAAGTGACATATTACTTTCAGTATATGAAAGCTGAATGGCACCAACCTGTATTACAGGTTATGACCTGTATTCTGTGTATTCAGGTTCACTGACCTTATGGCATAAGTTCAGACCAAAAGTACTATATTTTTCTATTGCTTTCATCAGACGATTTCTTGCTTCGTACTCTGATCCCTCAGAAAGGCAGATCATATTGCATGAGGTCAAAGATCCCTCTAATCAGTGTTATTTCTCTGGCAGTGGCCAGGAATAGATGTGTAGAGGAGAACATAAAGGTAAGGCAAGTTTGCAACGATACTTTCCATCATTACAACTTCCCATCTTTGAGCAATCTGCAGGTTAGCAGGTTCCTGAGGCAACCCATTGTGTCTGGTTAATAAATAGGTCTCTACATTTTTTTCCCCAACAATTTCTTGTAATTGTTTTTTGAACCTATCTGAACCTCTGGCTTCCACGATAACTAGAAGCAATGATTTCCATGTTTTGTTACAGTGCTCCTTTTTGCTACCTTCAAAACTGTTGCTATATAATTTTATTTGGTTTGTTGCTCATATATTGTAAAAATTAGAGTATTTCCCTTTCCACCTTTTCCATACCACTTGCGATGCTCTTTTCCTGTCAAGTCCCTCTTGACAGTATCTCCATTTCAGCAATCATTTTATTTTTGTTACTCAACATCATCAGAAAACTTTGTTCCCTTTTATATTCATGCCGTTTACTAAGTCATTGATGAATATAGTGATTAACACAAGCCAAGTATTGGTCTCTGGATCTAGTAAAAGATTTCTACTACTATGAATAAATAATTAATAAATAATTATTTCTATTGTTTTATTTCTTCCCTTGAACCTGTTATTAACCATAAGAGAACCTACAAGATGATAATTAAGCTTCATAAAGAGTCTTTCAAAGATCCTGAAAGTAATGCACAGTTTGAAAACACAAATATAGTTCATAAAATTTAAAGAAAATGTAGTAGATGTATGATGTGTATCTTCCCTTTTCAAAAAACGTGATGATTCTTTTCTGGCATGTGTATTCACATGTCTACTACCTCTACTACAATAAATTGTGAAGTATAAAACATGGAGTTACCAGTCCAGTGTTTCAAAACCCTCTGTAGGCCCTCTAAAATGCTGGCTACATATATGACAGCTTTCATGTCTTCTGGATGGTTTTCACCTGGAGGCTACATATTTTATTTATGTACCTAAATAACTTGGTATTTTAATTCGTTTAGTACATATCGTGAGTATCACCTGGTCTTGGAAAACTTTTGTGATTGTTTTCTCTAAATGGCAAACACTGGTCTACTCATTCCTATATCATTTGTACTGAGGAACTTGATACCAGATGAGCTACATATGACCTGGTTTGTGTCCCCCTTTTTAACCCTTTCCTTTCTCCAGGTCATGTGCTCACTGCTAAAGTGGTCTCCAGCTTTTGCAAGCCCCTGAATTCTGCCAGGGAACTGTCTGAGAGAGAGTTAGAGCCTGTGTTGGTGATCCATAAAACATAGGCATAGCTTTTACATCATGTGACTATCTTCCTTCCTTTTGAAAGCCTGCCTGCCAGCATCCTCAGTGAAAACAAACACTCCATGTTATCTGTCTTCTGTCTCAAGTTTCAAGCCTTTTCAGAGAATCATTCATATATATAATCTTGTTTTGGTGTTTTTTTATTTGGTTACCTATTTAAATAAGACCCCATTCATCCTTTTTTGCCTTTTTTTTTTTTTTTCTGTCACTTATTTGAATTTTGTTTGATTTGCCCTATATACTTTTGCTTCATTTGAGTGCAATGTTCTGTAATTTCACCACCAGATGAATCATCTCAAAAGGTGCATTTTCAGCACACTGGCTTTCAGTTCATTAGTTTAAAAACTTCCCCCTAAGTTTTTAAGTGTCTAAATTTTTCTAAATTTTTAAGTTTCATCAGTAGATTTCGTTTTCTTTGGATAGTGTACCTCCCTCATGTAAGTTCAATTTTTTTTTTTTAAACTTTCCCCCATTCCTAACTAACTGACTCTGCTCTTCTTTATGCCACTTCTCAGACACACATTGACACTCTGTAGCCCTGTGTATGATACTGAGAACATTTCTCAGTACATCTTTTCTCAGAAACTTTGTATCTGTTGCTACTCTTCTGTAGTATGACCTCCTGAGATTCCCAATGTTTCATCTCTTTGTCCACTCTTTGCAAATTTTGTTTCTTACGACATGATTTCATGTTATGTTTATGCACTTATATTTTCATGTGACATTTAAAAACTACTGCTGCCTACATAGTTTATTCCATATCTACTTTTTATTTTTTTCTAGCTTAAAAAAATATTTTAGCTAGTTAACAGGGAAGATCTTACTTTCCTTCTGTTTTTAATGAACTGCTGCATGAATATTTTTTCTCAATCATTCAATGAAATGCTAACAAGAGCTTTTAAGTGGTTATACATCACTGGGCACTGCAATATGCAGAACTTTGGAGTAATTCCACTAATTGTTATAAGGCTTCTCGTGATACAGAAGCATGCTTTCTTCATCAGAAACTGAAAATATAATAGCATACAATTCCTGAAGAAAACAAAGAATTTCGTACACATTTTGATCTGGCTTGTTTCGGACAGTATTTTAAGCTTTCAGTCTATGGGGTGAAATTGCATTGTTGTGCCAGCATAAACTGCACTGATTTGTTTTTATTCTGAAGTTTACTACTGCATGCATAAAATGTATATTTACTAAGGGATTGTTAGCAAGAAGTCTGAAAATGAACACCAAATCAATGCAGAGCTTGATTTTCAAGCTCTAAGATGGTGCGGGGCAAAAAATAAATAAATAAATAACAGACGTTGCCTCTGCTACAGAATATCTCAGGTTAGAATATTTATTGGTCTTATCCAGCTCCCAAATATTGAATATTGTGTTCTGTGTTC
Organism: Merops nubicus; assembly: GCF_000691845.1. Classification (NCBI taxonomy): domain Eukaryota; kingdom Metazoa; phylum Chordata; class Aves; order Coraciiformes; family Meropidae; genus Merops; species Merops nubicus. The sequence goes on along the minus strand of NW_008602348.1, from coordinate 13,855 downwards.
GCCTCTTACTGTCACTTCCATATTTCAGTAAGTCTTACCTTGCCTGCCTGTGCATTAAAGAGTAGTGTCAGTGCTGTTTATTATCCAATGTCCTGTTAGACAGTGGCTGGCTCAGATATAAACCATGTGAAACACCATAAACTAATAATATAATGTGCAAAGAGAAGAAAAGATAATGAAATAACCCCAAAAATGTCCAAAAGGAAAGACGATGTTAAGAAGCCCAGATACTTGGGGCAAGTACAACCTTATACTGCAGAAATTAGCCTAGCCTGAATATGAGATAAGTCTTTTAGTGAATTAAACCCATATTCTGCATCTCAGTCAAGTCACCTTGCATTTTATGAGTCAAATCTAGCTTCACTTTTCATGCCTGGGAATACCAATCCTTATGATTAAGGACAAATTTTTCTCTTCTCTTCACCACTTGACAGCTTTTTAGCCTCGGATAATTATATTTCTGTCCAGTATTAAAATCTTTTTGTATCTATGATTTAAAATGAAGATATGTGTGTACTTTGCAGGGTAAGCCTATTATCTGTGGAGGGGAGGAAGACGTCATTTAAGGACCATTTTTGCTACTACTAAAGGCAGTTATGGAAGGATCAGACCTGTGACCAGGCATACACAAACTTACCTATTGTGCAGCACCCCATCGGTGCTGGCAGGACCCCGAATGGGTTCAGACATGTGCCAGCGCAGACATGACTGTTGATTTGGACCAACAGACTGGAGACTCTTCAGCACAGGAACCTTCCTTGTTTTTTTCCCTGTGTTTATAAGTGAGCTGTAAGCCAACAGAGCCCTATGTGTAAACAAATTACTATAATCTCTCACATTATTGTTACACTGTGGGGCACCAGCATTGAAGAGGACAAACATTTTTTCTGTGAAGCTGAAAGTGTGCTGCGGTGCTTAACATGCATTGAATGATGAGACTGAACCTGGAGACCACAGCAGACCTGCAACCTTAGGACTCTTCCAGTAACACTTTTTGGGCAATGTTTCAGTCTGTGCAATTCTTCCAGTGATTTGTGAAGATAGTCCAATTTTTTCCAGGAAATTAGGCTATAAAACAGCCTTTTGCTCCATGATACTGTTAATTCTCTCTTTTTCTAAAGAAAACCCAATCCAGGGTTTTCAAAGTTCCCTAATATACATGTCCCCCTTGAGGGATGTCTTATCATGACTAACAAAGATCTTCAACTAAAGATGTGACGTTCTCATGGCAAAGCATGAACAGGGTTTGGCAAAGTGTTGTTTGAAAAAGCATTATTCACTTTTTTCCTTGTCTCTTTAAATACCTAAGCCTTCTCAGATATTCCCCACTGTTTTTTTTTCAGTGGCTTTTTCTTCTCTATTTTATAACCTAGATTTAAAAGCCATTTCTTGTGAATCACAACTGAGCTTCTAGCATTGTCACTGCAAGTAGGATTATATTTAATGAAGTTCATAAATGTGTATGTTTGTACATGTCAGTAAGTTGCTTGTAACCACTTACAGAAAACTCTGTCATTGCTTAATCCGAGCTTTTAATTCCTCATCTGAAAATGAAGTGCACAGAAATTCCTTACTATGAATGTCTGTGAAAACACAAAATTAAGGTGCTGTAAATTAAGGAGATTAAGGAAGGGTGGTTGAGCAACTAAATTTATATGAGTTGCATAAATCCTGGCACTAGTGCACTGACAAGTCCACATTAAGTCTACTAAGCCCAAACTAAATGTCAGAATTTGGAAAATCTGTGCCTTCCTTTACCCGTTTTCTTGTTTCCTTTCTGTAAATTTGCTTAATAATTTTATTTTTTTTTAAATAAAAATAACCACACATTATTCTTGCTTCAGAATATATACTCACGTCTACAAATACCGAAACAGAGTTGGTTTATAACCCATGGAAAGATATATGTATCCTGTATAAGACTTATAAATTGCTTCTTCATTTTCCATTCTCCTTTCCAGATGATAAGAGTGAGCTGGACCATGAGATGAAGAATCTACACTGAATAATAAACTGAGCTGTTTATAAGTGCACCCCAAATTCTTAGTTAAATTGTAGTTAAAGCTCATTAAAGGTCTCTATTTAATATGTATGTGCAGGGAGAAAGGACAATGTGAAGAATTACAGATCAGTGGGGTTACCTCCAAAAGTGTTGGAAGTGCTAGTCAATTCAAAGAGCACATACCAGTTTTGAAGATCTTTGTAAAAGGGTGATAAGAATGATAAAGCCAATGAGAATGTCTTTGAAAAGAAGTTGAAAAATGAGGATGTTTTACCACAGGAAACCAATCAGGATATCAGTAACAGTGTGCCAAAAAATGAACAGCAAGAGGGAAGCAAACTACGTATTTCTGTTCTCTCTAACTCATGGTGCAAGAGGGAATCACCAAATGAAATGAATATTGGGTAATACTGAATAGATCTAACGACTTTTTTTTTTTTTTTTTTTTTTTTTCCAACAAGCTATAAATAGACAATAGAATTCATTAAGGTTAAAAGAAAAGTTAGTTACCTTTTAGAAGGTCTTATAATTCATACAGATAATAAGAACACTTGTTACTGTTAATTATAGCAAAAGGTTTGGCTTAGGTTTCCCAGTGTTAGCATTTAGGTGAGATTTTTGAAGTTTCACAAGGAAAATGAAACTCCCTGGTATCTTATTGCTCGTGGGTTAACACACTATGAAATTTGTTCAATAAATGTAATAAGTTGCACTCTAAATCTAGCTAAATTTCTTTTCTCTTCAAATACAGCTTATTGTAAGTACACAAATTGTCCCCAGATAAACTATGTATCTACTATTGTCCCAAAATAAAAGGAAAGATGGATGATTACAATTGAACTGAATGTTCTCCAAATTACCTTATCAGTTGCAAATAATAATAAAAAAAATGAAATAAAACAATTTAAGAAAGGTATATTTCTTGAATATAACATTGCATCCTTCCTTATGCATAATTAAGATCACAGATTTCAGCTTCTGATGAAGTATCGATGCAAAAGCTGCATAAATGTACATCTCAGAACATAGAAATTCTAATTCAGATATGCAGATTAAGCCTCCTTGAATTGTACTTTTGTGGTGCATGCAGGCAAGGTAGCCTCACAGACTTCTCTAACACATACATTCTTAAAGTCTGTGCTTGGGTCTTACTCAACTGTCCTTCTACAGAGCATATGAGAGGCTAGCATAAGTAACGTGGAAACTGTCCTAAATTACTCTTCAGTAATTCAAGACATTTACTGAGCAACAGGTTTCCTTTTCCCAGACCCATTAACAGAGCTAAATATTGTAGCTTGGGAGCACACTGGATAACAAGCACTGCTCAAGAGAAGGGTACTGATACTGCCTCCTGTGCGTCAGTCTGTCTCCTAGGAAACTAGTATTTAACTCATTATCCAAAAAATAGTCCCTCACTTTGCTAGAGACAGGTTAATCCAATCATATTTTTCCTTTCTGTGAGGAGGAATACAGTTAAGAGAGAATACACTTTACCTAGCAGACAAATGCCTCCTTTTGCCATTAACACCACTGCATAGCAGCAGTACAGGGTCATGTTGACAACAACCTGGATTGTGTTGTGCTGCATTGCTGCTATCCTGGATTGTATTATCCTGTGATATTCAGTACTTTTTCTTCCAGCCAGTAGTGCAAGATGTGCATTTTCTTTCATCAAGTACTGCCGTTCCTCACACCTAAAGGAACACAGCTTCTTTGCTCTTCTATAAGCTGCAGCATTTTATGTAATTATATAAAAAATTATTACTTTAAGACTCTTTTAAGAAATGACCGGTTTTTGAACCTAAATTTTAGATTTGCTCTGTGAGTATTACTTTGCTGGACATTCATCCATAGGCTTTTTAAAAAACAAAACAGAACAAAAGCAAAAACCTGAAATTATTCCCATTTAAGCAACAATCCTGAATGCTGAAGAAGTTTCTGAATGCAAACTTGAATGCTGAGGAAGTTTCACTTTGTACCACAATGTATATTATTTTTGGAAACTTATAATTATCTCTATTGAATTCTGTGTGTATTTTTATCATCAGACAAAAATGTATTATATATACCATATTATATATTTATTAAATAACAATAATAAAACAAGGAAATGAAACAAGTTGTTGAAGATTAACAAAATAGTCAAAACTGTAGTACTCAGAATTATTTTATTTTTAGAATAAATTGCTGTCTGAATAGTCTTCTGAAAAGTATATCACATATATGGGGATGTAACACAGAGCAGTGACTAGTGTCCTTTCAGTTGTTCACCTTTTCCATGTCTTCTGCTAAAAGTCTTTGAACAGTTTCAGGAAAGTTCTGCTGTTTAGAGTGGAAGATAACTTCAGGTGACAAGCAAATTTACTGTCTGCTTTTCTATGTGCTTGTCCCCACAGCGCCTATGCATGTGTTTAACTGATATGTGAAGTAATGAATACATCTATACTTTTAATTGAACAGGGACAGGGCTTGTTCTCTAGTCCTGAGTTAATGTGTACAGGCTAACTACAACAAAACAACTTTGCACTTGGCTTTCAATCTCCTTAACTACTTCTCTATCGGTACTGGCTACAGCTATATAGTAAACTAAACAAAACCTAAGCAATATCTGAGTGTGTTTTGGAAGTTAAAATAGGGCAGACACTATTTCCAGCATTCAGTTTTCAGGACACCAGCCATTTTCCAAGAAAGGAGTTTATCTGTGCTGACATGTGCCATGCCATGTCAACTGGGATCATCAGAGGAAGGTTCTTGGCTTGTTTATTTGCCCCTGGATCCTCCTTGTCCTCATTGAACGTGAATGAGAGCTTTTCATATTTGCAGCCAGCAGAAATCTTCTCTGATTGTCTTGAATTTTTGAAGATGACAGGGAATTGTCTGTCAATGAAATTATCCAGTCCCTTTGGCACCACTGGATTCATCCCATCCCGTGGAACTGAATTTGCTTGAGTTCTTTACCTGTGTCTTCCTTTGGTATGAGCAGTGTTCGTTCTCCATGCTCTGCTACTAGACAGAAGGGGCGTGAGATCAAACCTTGCCAGTAAAGACTGAGAGAAAAATGTTACTGAATACTTTTGTGTTTTCTTTATCACTAGATGACCACATTGAGCAGTAACCCTACATTTTCCTTTGTTTCCTTCTGCTACCACTGTACATTAAGAAAATCTAATTTTCATTCATGGACCCCACTAGTTTTAACTCCAGCTAACCTCTGGCTTTCCTAACACCACCTTTACAAGATTAGACAATGTCTCTATATTACCCCAGGTAGCTTATCCCCATTTTCACCTTCTCTGTATTTCCTTTTCATTTGACTCAAGATGATGGCGAATCTGATTTCAGGACTGGACAAGATAAAAATGGTTGCAGTTACCTGATGCCTAACCAGTACAAACACTGCTAGCACAAATATATTAATCAGTTTTTAAAGAGGTTTTAAGCTAGGTCAGGAATCATCAGTTCTTCAAAAGTAGCATAAAACTTTGATAAATAACCCATTATATGTTCTCTTTGAATCATCAGAAGTACATTGATGTTCTTATTCTTCATCTGGGTGCAGCTGGAACTACCAGATAACCCGCTAGTGCTCAATTCCTGGATTGATGATGGTTGAACCATGACCTATATCTTGCTGATGGAGCTGAAAGGTAAGCAGGGAGCTGTGGGTTACCTCTCCTGTGGATTCCAGCTGCAGGTTCTGCAGCCCATACCATGGTGTTCAATATTTATTTCCTGCTGGAACACAGTTTGTTTACTTAGTTAGGATGGATTTTCCTTGGAAGAGGAGAAGTGCCTTTGATGGTTTTTTGTGACAAAGCATTATGTTTGGACTAAGTTTTTAGCTAAATGAAATCAGGCAGTGCAGGTAATAAATCATAGCACTTATAAATCAATAAAAGCCTGTGAAAGTTAGAACAAGCTGCCTTGTTCTTATTCCAAAACGTGGAGTTTAAAAGAAAAACAAAGTAGCCTAGAAAACAAACATCTAAAAAAACTGGTGACCTTTGAAGAGCTTATTGTGGGAGCACACAAGAAAGAAAAACGTGGGAGGGCAAACAGGAAAATAGAGATGTGCAGACCTTTCTAATGACCCAAAGAAAATAATTCACGCTGCTGGAAATCAAATTCATGTCTCCAGATTCCAAATCTTGTATCTTACACACCAGACTTTTGCACCTCAGAGCTACAGGACTGTGACCAGTGTGGCCATTTGGCCTGTTAAAAAAAAGGCATCCACAAGCCTGAAAATTTTAACATATTCTCTACATCCGAAATCATCTTCTTCCCTTGAAGCAGCGGATCATAACAGAGCTATGACTGTGTGCCCTGTTATTTCAGCTGCTAATCAAAGCTTCCATTCCCTGTACTGGGTACCTATTGAGGGTTACACACAAGGGAGGCTACTGGAAATGCTGGAATAAATGCTGCTTTTAATCAGCACCTGTTAAGGGTTCTCCTAAGCTCAATTTGGCTCCTTGGAACATGGGAGAGTCACTGAGATATATCTAGGTCAGATGCTCACATGGGTGATGTTTAAATGTAACACATCATAAGTGTTGGTACAGAAACCCACTGTGCTTCGAGGCAGGCAGCCAACTACCATTGCCAACAGCTCACAGCCCCTCATGGAATCTTCCATCTCAGTAAGTAAGTGGTATTTATCATGAAAGTGAGGCTATGTCTATAGTAATAAATTAGTATTCCAGACACAATTCTCTAGCAATTGCATTGATACTACTTAACTCTTTCACTCCTCAAATCAGAGTACCCATATCCAAACTGTACTTCATTTCACTAGTCTAGGGATAGTCTGAATATGTACAACTCCTGTCAGTCTGTGGACTCTGGCAGTTAGGTGTAGTTATCAATGAAATCCAAGGAATTATTTATGTTTGAAGAAAGGCGTGTGGCACAGCTTCACATGGATATTCCCTTGGATGCATGAGCATGACTAGACAGATAGACTAGTATAACTCAAGGTTTTCTGTTATAGAGTAGTCCAGTGATGTTCTTACAGCAAGAGATAGCTTAGGGCTGTTCTAAATTATTCTACTTGCTCATAGCCTCAAAGCAGGTTCAAAGAGAGAATTGGAGAAATGTGCCAGTGGGTCTAGTTAAAAGACAAGGAACTGCCTTTTCTTTCAGCAGTGCCCATAAAATACTTCTTAAAAAAATCAAGAAGCCTTCTAAATGTCTTGACATAAACCCACTTGGGTTTGGATCCTATCCAAGCATTCCAGAAATTTTTCTTAGGTGCCCCAAATGATGGTTTGAAGTTTCTAGGGAGCTACTTGCAAAAATTAGTTTGGCAGTAGTTTCATGGGTAGAGAGGGAGTAGTATAATCTGTGCTGTAACCCACATATTTATTGGATTTAAATTGCCTCCAGGAAATGAATGACTGTTATCAAATTAGTTGAAGGATTCTAGTTTACCCCTTAGAAAAAAGTGAGCTAAATAAATCAGCCATGAGAGGTCTCAGCTTATCAAACACTGGCACAGAAAGATAGTGCTGATTTCAGTCATATACTTACTTCTGGGCTATAAAACTTCAGGTGATAAAGTTGCTGGGGAATATCTTAAGAAAAAAAAAAAAAAAGACAAAACCAGAAAACATCAACAAAGAAAACAATAGCTCAATTTTAGAGTTATTTAAACCATTAAAATATTTTTCCCCCTGATTCTTTATGTCCACAATGACACCAGAGTTCTGTTAACAGTCACATCTTCACCATAAAACAGATAGCACTGAAAGGATACACAACTACATGTAGCACATTGAGATTTACTCCCCCTCACCTTCCCTAAAGCAACAGTCTACAGAGCCTGGAAAATGAGCATACTTGCATGGATGCTAGTGACAGGCTTACATTATCTGGAGTGAATGAGAAAATGAAACCTCTTTTTTTTTAATTTTTATTTTATGAATTATTATTTATAAAAGAGGCCATAGAGGTTAAAAAAAAAAAAAGTGAAAGAAATCCAAAGTGATTATACATTAGGCTGACTGCAAAAATTCACAACCCACAATGTTTCTGTGTTAGGCAATTATAGATGCTTAGACAGAGCACAGACAAAGATTTAAGGAAACATCATCAACTCATGAGAAACTTACAAAGTGTTTCAATTTAAGAAGAATTTGAAAGGTTTCCAGCATACTGATGGCAGGCACATTTCAGACCCATCACTACTCCATTTTATTTGAAAATAAATGTTATTCTATACATTACATCACAGGCTTAAAACAGCAAACCATTGGTTAAATATCAAAGAATGATCTCACCCAAAGTCTCCGTGACAAAAACTATTTAAACTTTCAACAGTGTCGATGCATAGGTCAAAGCACTGGAACTTGAATATCCACAATAAAAAACTGTTAAATTTGTTCTTGACCTGTTTTTTAGTTAAAAAAAAGCCTGCTGCCAAACAGTTCCTGGGAATAGTTGAGGAGGTAGCATAGACAGACAAGGGAATATTCCCAATAGAGGCTATGAATAAAGAATCCTGTCTTGGAGACAGCTTAGCAATACGGACGTAGACAGACAGTGTTACTTCTCCTCAGGCTGGAAAATGAACCTAAACGTTGTAACTTTGCTAACACAGATGTAACCTGACAACATTGAGAGCATGTCACCAAAGTAGATTTACTTTTAGGTATTTTGTCTAGAAACTAGCCTTATCTTCCATTTCTACTGACATACAGAGAAATTAGTTTTCAGATACTCTGTGAATATGTAAGCGGTGTCTGAGAATAGTAGTTAAGGTAGCTGATAGTTAAGGTGATGGAGGAAAAAAGATTACCTGATGTCAGAGGATCTAATATCATCATTAAGCTAATGTCACTTAAGTATCATAAAAAAAGAAATTGTGTGCTGGTTTTGACTGGAATAGAGTTAATTTTCTTCACAGTAGCTGTTATGGAGCTCTGTTTTGTGTTTGTGCTGAAAACAGTGTTGGTAACTCAGGGATGTTTCAGCTATTGCTGAGCAGTGCTCACACAGAGTCGAGGCCTTTTCTGCTTCTCACACCACCTCACCAGTGAGCAGGCTGGGGGTGCACAAGGAGCTGGGAGGGGATGCAGCTGGGACAGCTGACCCCAACTGACCAAAGAGATATTGCATACCATATGACCTCATGCTCAGCATGTAAAGCTGGGGGAAGAGGGAGGAAGGGGAAGGACATTCCAAGTGATGACATTTATCTCCCCAAGTAACCGTTACACATGATGGAGCCCTGCTGTCCTGGAGATGGCTGAACACCTGCCTGCTGATGGGAAGCAGCGAATGCATCCCTTGTTTTGCTTTGCATGAGCACACACCTTCACCTATTAAACTGCCTTTATCTCAACTCATGAGTTTTCTCTTAGTTTTATTCTTCTGATTCCCTCTTCCATCCCCCTGTGAGGGAGTGAGCAAGTGGCTCCACAGTTCTTAGTTGCTGGTTGGGGTTAAAACATGAAACATGACACTATGTAATTCTCCCACCTGCAGTGGAATGGTATTTCAAAGAGAAGAATCAAGCAGTGGCACATCTCCTAGCATGTGCTAAATAATATGCTTTCTCCACTGACAATCACATATTTTTACAGAACTGATTTCTTAGACAGTCAAGTGAGAGTTCTGTAATTTCCATTATTCATTACTTTTCTGAGCTGTTACTCAGTAGACAGGAAATCCCATGACTGTCTCCGTTTTGAGAAGGAATGAAAGATAAAAATGAGATACTTCTTCATCCTACAGAAAAGTCTGTTTTCCTTGAGCACAGGCAGAACAGGAACTTACAGGAAGGCTGGAGAGGGACTTTTCATCACAGTGTCCAGTGACAGGACAAGGGGAAATGATTTTAAACTGAAGGAGAGTATGTTTGGGCTAGATCTTAGGAAGAAGTTCTTCAGCATGAGGTTAGCAAGACTCTGGAATAGATTGCTCAGAGACGTTGTGGTGTTTAAGGCCAGGTTGGATAAGGCCTTGAGCAACCTAGTCTAATTGAGAGATATCCCTGCCCAAGGCAAGGAGGATGTATTGGATGACCTCTAGGGTCCTTTCCAACCTAAGCCATTCTATGATTCTATGATCTTGCTTTTAGTTTCCTCTGGTTATCTTCTCGGTCAGTTTTGCACCCACAGAGCTCACTTAGAACCATTTAAGGCAGAAGAAGACTGAACTAGACATTGTTTTGTTTAAACTGAGTTTGTTATTGTCTATTGATCAAAGACCCATTCATAGTAAGCAATAACACCTTCCAGTACAAGAAATACCTATGTGCATCTCATTTTCTATGATTAGTCGTGATGCAAGTAAACCACTGCAAGTTTGACAAGAGTTAAATTCAATCAATTTTTCACTGTCCAATCATTATAAATTCTTCTAAGGAGTGATGTTTTTCTGGTGGATCAGCAACTAGTGCTTTTACAGGACCTGATGATGACACAGCTCTAAACAGCTGGAATTGTACTTTCAGTACCTCAACAAGCTGATAATTGTTGAACACACAAGTGACATCAACTAAAAAAACTACCTGCTATATTTGACTTGTCTTTGGGAGCCTAAGCCATGCAGAGGATTGTGTCATTCACATGGTAGCCACATTAACTAGGAACTAGCTTCGCAAGCTATCAGCAGACAAACCCTGGGAAACCTGTCTGGTCTTGTGGGCATCTGCCAGTGGGAGAATAAGAACAAGGTCTGGAGCATGCATGGGGACTAGGAAGAATTAGTTATCATTAAACTCTTCTGATTTGTGTTTGTCTTAAAAATTAGAAATGCTAGCATTCCCAGTAATCAGAAATTGAACACAATGCAAAAACTGGCTCATTGCTTACGTGGTCCCAGCTTTGTAAGGATTAGCGTGATATTCTCTGAGCAGGTAAGTCAGCAACTCCTTTGGTTCCACACTGAAAGCAGGATACCTGCAGAATGGCTTCAGATGCATGGGAGAATTATTTACCCTACGTGCCTCTAAAGAAAGAACAAATATGCTTGATCCTATTTAATAGATGGTTTCCTCTTAGCACGTATTTTATTATCTATGGCATAATGGTCACATTTATCTAAAATAATTCAGGTGCTGAACTAACACATCCAAGTCAGGGTTGTCATCCTCCTAGGGTCAGAGCAGAGAGACCAAGCCACAAGTCTCCAGAGAACCAAAATCTTAGGCAGGAAGCTTTCCCTGACCACAGAAGGAAATTGAAGAACCTGTGTTTTGAACTTAAGTGTCCTTGATAATTGCTTAAAAATAGGCATAGAGAAGATTTTACCCTATCATGAGGCTTGAATAGGCACCCAGTATATATAAAGTATGCCTGGTATATTGAACTTTGTGAACTGTAATCACTAAATCCCAACCTGGACTTGACACATCACTCAGATCCTTCTCCAAAAAAAAGGTGGAACTTTCTGGTGTTATCAAGCCAGTCCTTCATTAAGGGAAGTTTAGTAACATATTAGCTTTCCTAATAAAGTACAGAAGAGAATGTACTGAATCCACTTTAGAAATTTCTGTGATTTTTTTTTCATTCTGTGAATGAGAGCTGTGTTCTCTTCAGTTTAATCCACAGATACCAATGTAGGATTTTAATTTTTCTTCTGTTAACTCTTTATAGCTATATTTAAAAGATTTACCTGTTATGTAAGTCTGGGTTTGCATCTTGTGAGATTTGTATCTTTGTGTTAAAGAGCTACAAGATGCACTTTGAATGTAATTAAACACAATTTTCATCTTTCAAATTTGGTCTAATTTTATTTTTATACTTTTAAACTAAGATTCTAAACTACTACAGGCAAATACCTTATTCTCCTAACTTTTTAATTCTACTACTACACACGTTTTAAAATTGGCCAGTTACAGCTGACAATATAGCATTAGACATACTTGTTTATTGCAAACATATTGTTTTTCACATGTGTCTGTACTTCAGACAAATTTAATTAGCATGCAAGACAAACTACTGTACAAGATAAATGTATGTCCTCTATAAACCCACTTAATAGACTGCAATTATTTTATACGTATTAATTATTTAAAATGTAAAATTACATATACAGTATACTTCTAGCAAGTAACTTGTTCCTCAACTTTATGTTACTGATATGCAGAAGCTAAAAATTGTTTTGGTAGATTATAAGGTGTTGCATGTTCTTTCTTCCTCATTAGTTTACTGCTATTTTTAATATTGAGTTAAGAATTTGCAATCTGTTCTTCTCAATATTTTCTCTAGGTTTTATTTAGCAAATAATTCCAACAATAAATTTAATTGCTAGAAAAGAAACAGCAGCTGAGCAAAAATAAGGGCAGAATTTCTCAAAACAAATGTGTAAGAGAACAGCATCATAGAATCACAGAATGGTTTGGGTTGGAAGGGAGCTTTAAAGGTCACCTAGTGCAATGTCCCTGCAGTGAGCAGGGACATCTTCAGCTAAATCAGGTTGCTCAGAGCCCCATCCAATCTGACCTTGAGTGCTTCCAAGGACAGGCCATATACCACTTTCCTGGGTTACGTGTGCCAGAGTTCTACCACCCTCATTGTAAAAAATGTCTTTTATTTAGTCTGAATCTACCCTCTTTCAGTTTAAATCCATTATCCCTTGTCCTATAGCAACAGGCCCTGATAAAATAACTGGCTCCATAATTATTATATGCCCCCTTTAAGGTACTGAAAGGTCACAATAAGGTCTCCCCAGAGCCTTCTCTTTTCCAGGCCGAACAACCTCAACTCTCTCAGCTTTCTTCACAAGAGAGGTGTTCAGCCCTCTGAGCATTTTTGTGAACCTCTTCTGGACCTGCTCCAACAGATCTGTGTCCTTCTTTTGCTGAATACTCCAGAGCTGGACATTGTATACCAGGTGGGGTCTCACCAGACCACAGCAGAGAGGCAGAATCATCTCCCTTGCCTGCTGGCCATGGTTCTTTTGGCACAGCCCAAGACACCGTTGGCCTTCTGGGCTGCAAGCGCACATTGCCAGCTCACGGACAGCTTTTCATCCACCAACATCCCCAAGTCATTCTCTGCAGGACTGCTCTCTACCACATCATCCTCCAGCCTGTGTAAATATAGAGGATTGCCCCAACTCAGCTGGAGGACCTTGTGCTTGGCCTTGTTGAATCACATGATGTTCACATTTGCCCATTTCTCTAGCTTGTCCAGGCCTTTCTGGGTGGCATACCATCCCTCTGGTGCAGGCATGTTGACTACATCACTCAGCTTGCAGTCACCTGCAAACTTGCTGAAGGTGCACATGATCCCACTATGTCACTGATGATGATGTGCATATCCACATGTCTGAGAGGTTTTTCATCATTGTTTTTGTTGGCTGTAATCAACTTATACTACTTAATCATTGGGTAATTTCTACCATAAGCAGGTGGATAAATTGCACAAAATTAAAGATATTAATGCCTGATAATGCTTTTGAATGGACCAGTGATTTGCTAGTTCCCTGAATGTAAGGCACTATAGTCAAAGGAAAACTTTTTCTTAAAACAAAGTGAAGTGCAAGCAAGAAAAAATTAAAAAGGTGTACAAAATGAATAGTTAGAAAAATATTAGATATATGTCCAATATGCCTGAAAACAAGTGATTATTTTTATTCCTTATATGCCTGCTTCATTTATCAACAGAGGCATTGCTTTGTGCTTAGCCATGTAAATTTTCATATCAAGAAAGAGCTGCTGTTCGGATGGAGTACTGGAGGAAAATTAATCCACTCTGTGCCAACTGCAAGGTTTGTTTTAGGGTATACTTCCCAAAAGTGTGTCATTAGCACTATGAGTTAAAGGTGACATCGAGAGGTAACTGGCAGGGAATTAACCCCAAAATACTAAAAAAGGGGGGGTGTCGCGTGAAGGGAAGGGGG
>NW_008602347.1:0-28706 GCF_000691845.1 Merops nubicus | reverse complement strand
AGGAGGAAGTTGTCATCTACGCAATCTGGGTACCTCCTTGATTGCTGGTGCCTAGCTGTGTTGTCCCTCCAGCAGATGTCAGGGTGGTTGAAATCCCCCATGAGGACTAGGGCTTGTGACCGTGAAGCTGCTTCTATTTGCCTGTGGAGGGCCTCATCTGCTTGGTTCTGCTGGTCAGGTGGCCTGTAGCAGACCCCTACAGTAACATCACCCTCCCCTGTCTTGCCATTAATTTTAACCCATACACTCTCAACCAGCTCATCATCCTTCCCCAGGGGGAGCTCCACTGATTCCAGCTGCTCCCTGATATAGAGGGCAACGCCTCCTCCTCTCCTTTCCTTCCTGTCCTTCCTAAAGAGCTTGTACCCGTCTATCCCTGCATTCCAGTCGTGGGAATGATCCCACCAGGTTTCAGTAACAGCCACTATGTCATGGCATCCCAGCAGCACAGCGGCCCTTAATTCATCCTGTTTGTTGCCCAAGCTGCATGCATTTGCATAGAGGCACTTCAGCTGGGCTGGATGTGGTGTCCTCCTGTGGCAATTCTCCTTGATCTCCTTGGAGTGCCCTGATGCATCAATATTGTTTTTTGTTTAAAAACTTGGCTCGGAGTAGCTGTGTATAAAACTAAATTATATAGGAATATTCAGTAAAGCACTTTGTCTAAATTTGTAACAGTATTAGTTTTAATTAAAAGATGACCAAAGTGTCATAATTGTTTCTAGAACAGCAGAAAATTTTATCAACAGGGTAATATACCTTAGATAATTCCTACTGCAACACTTGTATTTAGAATAAAAGATTACCACTAAGAATAATTTCTAAAAGTCTCAGAAAACACTGGCAATCCTATTTAGGGGAACAATTAAGGATCACAGTCACTGTGATGCAGCCCCGTGTGAAACACCCAGGATGGAAGGCCACTGTGATCTAAGGAACTTTGATCCATAGAATTCCAGACAGCAATACTGGACAAATGTTTGCAGAACATTTGGCTGTATAATAGTTCTTTTAAGAAAATGTAGGTTGCCTGGGAACATTATTTGCTAACTTGCAGTTGACACAATAACATATACTTTCCTTTGTGGATCCTATCATATATCAGAAGGTGCACAGCTGGTGCATTGAGGCATGTCAAGCACTTGGGTCAGAAACTAGTGACCCAGTCCAAAATTAGTAACTTTCAACTAAACTTCAGGAAAAGAACATGCATCCAATGTTCTGAAAGTACAGTTTAAAACTATCTCCAAGGCCAAAATTTAGAACATGAGTCAAGATTCTAAATTTATGAAAAGTCTTAAAAATAATGAATTAATGAATTTGATAGTAGCTCTTTTTATGACTTCTACTTTTGGACCTTATAACTTACATGTGAATAATTGTTTAAGGCCTTTTCTAAAGCTAAGAGAACAGCACATTATCTCAAAAATATAGAATAGAACAGAATAGTTCCAGAGGGAAGGAGCCTACAGTGATTATCTGGACCAACTGCCTCACCACTTCAGGGCTCACGAAAAGTTAAAGCATGTTATTAAAGGCATTGTCCAAATGTCTCTTAACATTGACATGGAATGAGGCATCAACTACCTCTCTAAGAAGCCTGTTGCAGTGTTTTACCACTGTCTTGGTAAAGAAGTGTTTCTTCCTGTCAAGTATGAACCTCCCCTGACAGCTTTGAACCATTTCTGTTCCCTGTCACTGAATATCAGACAGAAGAGCTCTGCACCTCCTTCTGCACTTTTCCTCCTCAGGAAGCTGTAGAGAGCAATGAGGTTGACCTACAGCCTCCTCTTCTCCTAAACAGACAAGCCCAAAGTCCTTAGCTGCCCCTCACATGATGTCCCTTCCTGCCCTTTCAGCAGCTTTGTAGCCCTCCTCTGGACGCATTCAAGTACCTTAATATCTCTTTCAAATACCATTTATACAATGGAAATAAGTTAATAAAAGAAAGACAGCACTGTTGCCTGAAGACTTGCTGGCCTAAATGAAAGAGCAACACAACATCCCTGTGTAGTACATCAAATACAAAAATACATGCACATTCAGTCCTATAAATATTTCACATATAATCTGCAGGACCAGGTAGAGTCCTTTGGAATCTAAAGCATTTTTTAGACAAAAATATGAAAATGAAATTAATTTTTTGCAGGACATCCATGTACATTAATTTTCTGTTTTGTCTAGAGTACCAGTAGGCTTATAATTCTGCCAACAGTTGTAGAATATTGAGTTAGATGCAACAAGCAGGAAATCTGAAGTAAAAAATGAGTAGTTTTCTACTACAATGTCTTTCCACATAAACTCATGACATTTCTCTGACTTCTTTTTTTGGATTAAAAATGGGTTGATAGTGTTGTGTGGCTTGTCCCTATCTTCAGTGTAAGATGAGTAAACTGAAAGGTTGGATATTTACCTATAGAATCAGAATTTCAATTTGCCTTACTGGATTGACTGCAATTTATCACTATTTCTTAGCCATATTCTGACTGGAATTTACTTTTAGGAGGCTATGGAGCTGGTCTTGTATGGCAACACTTTCTCAACTGCACTGTAAAGAAAAGATCACTCATACATGAAAAATTTCCTTGACATAAGTAGTTGACATTTATATGATTATTTGCATTTAAAAAATAGAACTTGTAGAAATAGGACGTATTGGTTAGGAACACAAATTTACTACACAATGTTGTTGAGCAGGTTATTGTCTATTCTTTCAGCCTTTTACAGCTATGGTTGACAACACCTCTTTCCTAGGGAAGCAGCACTCCAGCAGCACAGCATTAGCAGCTGGGGGGACCTGGACATGTTTGCTATCACTTGGCATTTCCCTCCAAGATGCATCCAGGTGGTTTATTTTTCCATGTGCTTGCTCTCAATTTCTTAACTTGCACAGATATCCTGGTACAAGTATTAAAAAGACATGAGTTTAAAACAAACAAACAAACAAACAAAAACAACAACAACAACAAAAACAAACAAACAAACAAACAAAAACCAAAAAAAACCAAAAAGAAAAACCAACTGAGTTTTGGATTTTCACAGATTAAAATAAGTGACATGTCACCTATGCAAAACTCAACTGATTTTGTTTTAAAAAAGTAGTTAACATGTTTATTCGAAATTACCCTTTGTACATATTGTTATTTAATACTATTATACTTCAAAATAAAACTCAGGCTTTAAGATAGCAATTGATATATCACACAGAAGTTACTACTTATCTTTCTTCATTTGAACAAAACTATTTAAAATGACATTTTAACTCACTAAGAGTTAGAAAATATATAATAGTTATCAGAAAGTAAGATTGGAAATGCAGAGCGAAACGAAAAATGCATTTGTAATGGATTTTTTTTAATTGCATCAATAAAGAAACATAATTTAATTAATGTTTAAATTTATTCAGCATCTAAGGAGTTAATGAAAGGTATACAAACCCTACAGTTTTTGTAAGGTAATCTAGTCACACTCCATGTCTATATCACAGTGAAAAAAAGTCAACTGTCACTTCAAAAATATATGAAGAAATTTTGTTTTTAACCTAATTAAGTTTAATTGAAGTTTTACAACTTAAAATTTGTCAATGTATTTGAACAGTAACATATATCACCTTTAGTTGAATGGCAGTCTTATTCAGCATGTTTTCAGGTGTATTACTACAGGCAGTATTTGGATCAGAAATCCAATTAGCTGTAAATTAGAATTCATGAATCTGCTACTTAGATAAAAGATGACCAATATCTCATTATATTTTTGGCCCAACAAGGGGATTTCAAAAGATGATCAGTTTTACTGAAATTTATATTCTGACTAAAAATATGGCCCAGTTATGAAAAGATCAGACCTCCATTCAGGGATAATGATCTGTTTCTTGTTTAGGGTGAGTAGTGTTGTTTTCAGAGATATAACCACCCATTAGATATAAGCTGAAAAGGCATTCAGGAAAGCAGTAATTGAAATGTGTCTCATTTTTCCTGTGAGACAATCTCACTTCCATGCATTCTGGTACTGTTATTTTCCTTCATAAATGTTCCATCCATCTGGGAGGTAATGGTATTTCTAGCTTCCCAGTGAATATAGATATATACATAACAAAAAATCAAATATTCATAATTATGGAACAAATTAAATAAACTGCTCCTAATCCGCATTTCTTACTTTTTTTATAACATTTTATGAAATAAATTCTTGAATTGGAAGGCCTCACAGAATTAACCCCAAGGATGAAGAGGCTGCCAGACATGAAATTTATGGGATTAGAATTAACTGGGATAGAGCCAGGGCAGGGCATGGGATGATGAGCAGGTTATCACCTGTCCAAGGGTTGACTGGAAAAAGGAACACATACACTTTGATAATCAACATCTTACAAGGATGTAGGAAATACCAGAACTAGCTAACAAGTTTATAGTAGGCTTGCTAGAGAAAGTTGGAGTTTCTTCCCTTCCCCAAAACTTAAAGGAGGCCTACAAGAAAGATGGGAGGGACTCTTAATCAGGGAGTGTAGTGATAGGACAAGTTTCAGACTGAAAGAGGGTAAATTTAGATTAGATATGAGGAAGAAATTCTTTACTGTGAGGATGGTGAGACACTGAAAAAGGTTGCCCAGAGACATTGTTGATATTCCCTCCCTGGAAGTGTGTAAGGCCAGATTTTACGGGGACCTTGCACAACCTGGATTAGTGGTAGATGTCCCTGCCCATGGCAGGGGTCTTGGAACTAGATTTTTAAGATCCCTTCCAACTGAAACCATTCTATGAGTCTATGAAACTCTCTCACTTAAAGCTCACTCAAACATCTGCATAATATGACAATTGGTAAATTTATTTCTAGGCACTTTTTCCTTCTTTTCACCATAGTTGCTAGTTTTAGTGAAGCAAAGGCAAAAGCATCTATTTTTTTTTTTTTTTTTTTTGAAGCATGTATAGAGTTAATAATAAAATTTATGAACCTTCCTCTTACTTCCCTTTAAAATTACTTTTCTGCCACCAGGGATAGAACACCTGCAGAGATCCTCCATGAGTGGAAAAGCAAGGATTATATAAAGCTTACCCAGACATCCAAGAGTCAAAGATAAAAGCAAGAAACACTAAGCAATTAACTTACTAGCACAAATTTTTAAAGTAAGTTAAGCAGGAGACTAACAGCTATCCTTCTTCCTGCACAAATTTATTAAGCTTATTTGGTGTGTCAACTAAAATTTGTACCTAATCAAAACTGACATAAAGAGACTTTTGTAAATATTAGAAAACCTTTAAAGATGTTAATGAAACTTGTCTTATAATCATATTGTCTGTTAATATTTTTTAACTCCTTTCAATCATCTTCTGCTGAATGTTCATGCTTAAACTGCATATTTAAAATTAATTTGTATTGTTTAAACATGTGAGTATAGTTACTGCTCTTTAGTGGTATATTCAATAATATTGTTAAATTTCAGAAACAAAAATGCTCATCTTGAAATATATCCCTGCTTTTTGATACATAATAGAAATAATAATATAGCTATTTTATTAGAAAGAACTGATTTTTTCTTGCTAGATATCATTGTTTTTTTTTCTTTCATTACGTTTTTAACATAGCACAATCAAAGTGTAGCTTTTAACAATATAAAAAAAAGATAATCAAAAAGAAAGATCAGGTGGAACATCTCAGTGCTTAAATTTCTTATCAGAAAACAGTCTTAACAACTTAAACTTTTAAAAGAGCTACTTTTCTTAACATTTTCTTTTTCCTGCTACATCAGTTCCATGGTCTGTACTACTCAGTTTTAGTACTTGAATCCTGTCAGTAACTTAATCTTTTAAACACAGCTGAAATTCTTCACTCTTACTATATTCAGATCCAGGAATATGGATGAATTATGCAAATAACAGTTTTCAGCTTTGAGTGGCTTAATTTTTAAAATAGAATGTCTCATTTTTGAGACAGATTTTTTTTACATTTGTTTGAAAATACTTATATCAAATAATGCTTTGCAAAATCACTTTAAGATTTTTTTCATCTCTTGGGTTTACTCTAAATGTGTATGTGTTTTGAAAAAGAAAAAGGATTTCTTCCAAATCTTGCTTCTGAATTCTATATTCCTTTATAAAGAAAACACAGAATCCAGAAGATGTGTGTGTAAATCATGTTAGTATCTTCAAACTAACCTCAGCATAGAGGCTCTAATATAATATTTGAGCTTTTTAGTTCATTGAGAACAACATGTTTTTATAAAGTTTTGCAAACAAGGGTGATATTGTGATAGTAAACTTTTTAATGTGAGGTTTTTCAGAACTTTAAGTATGGACCAGCTTACGTGTTTCTTTCCAAAGATACAAAGTGTGTCAGAGTAGGGAAGTGATCTGGTGTGGTCTTAGTGACAGTGAGCAACTCAGCTTTCCTAGTTTGAAAAATATTTACAGCCCTTGGCTCCTATGATGTCCTCAGCTGAGTGAAAGGCCCTTTAACATGCATGAAATAACCTAAACGTGATAATAAAAGAGAACTTGACATGTCAAAGTATTGGCAGAAAAAAAACCCAAACACTATGCCATAAAAAACCCCCATTGAAATAATATTGCCTATCAAATTAAGCTTCCAAAACACTACATAAAAGACTATGTTAGTTATTTCATCTGTTCAATGAGACAGCTGGGAAATCTGTGGTAACAAGAATTTAAAGTGAAATGTCCAGTTTAGGTGACAGACTTAAAAAAAACTTAATAAATGAATAAATAATACTTAATAAATAGTTAGAATAATGTGCTTGAAAAGAATATACAGTACATTTAAGAAAACAAAACAAAATCACACTAAGATAACCAAGCTTAAATATTAACCAAAATTGTCTTTTTGAACTTGCCCACTCCTGGATCTTAAGCACCTATTTTCTCTGCTCATGATCTAGATCCTGGGACATTCATCTGGAGGTAGTGCCTTGATTTAGATATTTTTTTTCCATCAAGAACAGTATCACTGTCAGCTACTTCTGCATAATTATCTGTTGATTGTAGTGGGATACTGGAGTATTAATCTTCATGCCTTTAACTCTAGAATCAGTTATATGATATTCCTGTCCTTCTGTTAAAAACTGATGAACATTAAACAAGGAAAAGGATGCAGAAGGCATAAGCTGGAACTAAGCAAATCTCATCCTTCACAGACTTCCTCTATAGAATATGGGGATGACAGAATAGGATAATGTAGGAAAGAATTGAGAATATATGAGAACATCTTAGTATGGTTTTAACTGATTTTTTCCCTTTCCTTTTATTGTTTTCTTTGCTTTCTTCCATCCTTCCACTGTGGGCTGATATGTTTGCTTGCTACAGTTTTGGACATTCAAAAGAAAAAAAGAATTTCTAGCAAAGGTTCTGTGGTATCTGTAAAGGCAAATACTGATTGAAGAGAGTGACAGGGAGTGTTTTCTTTCATTAATCTGTTCAAGCTTCAAATAAAATCAAATAATGATCAAGTGATCAGTGAACAAATGATCAAGTTTCTTCTTGCAAAACAAATGATGATACTAAAAGTTACTGTCCTCTAGTTATTGGCCTCAAATGTATGTGCTATATTCTTGAAAGTTTTTTTCAGTCTTGTCACAATCTTGTAGACCTACCAGACTCAGATTTTTCATTGGTTTCAAAACCAGCTTTTGAAATTTTTCCAACTCAGTAACTTTACTATATCAACCAGTGCATTAAACAAACAAACAAACAAACAAAAAAACCCTCTAGGAAAAATACGAAAGTAGTCACTGAGGCAGAGAGAATTGAGGCTAAGGGAATCTGCATGTGCTCCCTAGTGGGAAAATGCCTAACATCTTTTTTTTTTTATGAGAGTAATTATCTTTTAAAACAGCTAGTAAAGAGTTTTCTCACAGTGGATTCATGTTCTTTCCACCTTGAGGGACAGAGAGCAAGACTTATAAAATATGATAGTACAGTTGAGTTATGAAGACTACTTGAATATTGGAAATGGTAATTTCTCCTAAAACTCTCTTTATGATTCTCTCCCATAAGATTTCTCTCAGCTCTGAGTGACATAGCACCAAAAAGATCCAGGGACTCTATATTACCGTGAAAAACCATACATCTAATTCTGAGCAGAAATAAATTCTCAAGTCTTTTAGAAATATGCACTCACTTCATACAGTTACAAAGATTTCTCATACTGTCTGAGGAATTACTTTGTCTTAGAAATTAACAGGAAGATGTGGTGCTCAGAAGTGAAATGACATTTCAGCAGTGCTGAAGGTTAAGTCCTCAGTAATGACCACTCTCAGCCTTAAAAACCTAGTGGTCCTTTGTAGTCCTTTTACAATTTCAATCTCTCTTGAGAAAGTTCATCACAGAAGCCTTACCTGTTCACTCCCTCTTGTGTATTGGAGTGGGGTGGGAGGGAAGGATCTCACTGTACTAAATCCCACGAATCCATGGCAGACCCTCCATGGTGTGACTGCCAATACTTTCCTGGAAGTCACAAAAATGAAAATTTTAAAAGGTAAAGGGGTGTTTGAAGTCATGTCTGATTACAGAATAGATAAAAAATGAAACCAAAAAGCATGATCAAAGCTTGTCATACAAAACACTCACCAAAGCAGTAAGGATAAAGAAGTAAGCCACATCCTAAAGCCACAAAACAATGAAAAACAATTAAGTAATTAATAATTATCCTGGTAATTTCAACCTATAAGACAAAAAAACCAAGCATTACTGAAATTGAATACCTCTGGATATGAATACACCTACTTATATGAAGGACAAAATTTATACACAGTAGGTATATTAATTTTCTGTAAAGGTAAGAATCTGTTATGGCAAGGATGAAAATGTCTCAGTGGCATGGAACAGCAGAAAAAAACATCTAAGGAAAACACATAAAAATATTTTGGTAAAATCCATGTGAAAACTTGAAAGAGTTTTCTGAACTGATTCTTCTACTGACCTTTATTTTCTCCTACTCAAGCTCATCAAGTTCTGTATGACAGAATGATAAAAAATGGATTGTTTGCTTAATATAAAGAGGCAATCATGTCCTTACTGTTCTCAAGCACGTACATAAAAATGTAGTTTTCTAGGTTATATGTATAATTCACATTATGCACCAAGTAACAAAGTCACTTTTGTTGATAGTTTTTAACTGAAAGAAAAAGTGATTTTCATGATGTAAAAGGATATCAGACACTATAAAACTTGTTCTTTTCTACAGTAAAAGAAAGAAAAGGACGAGAAATGTGATGGACTTTGAATAACACCTCAACGGTAATGCTATATAATTGCTTTCCATCCCTTCCATGAGCAGTGAAGCTTCAAAACATTGATCAAAGATGATGACTAACATGTAATAATCAGGCTGCAGCACATTGTTACAATTTCTCACCCTCATAATAATTGCAGCATGAGCCAACATAAAAATTAATATTTTTTCTTAAATGGTTTCTCAATATAGACAGAGAGGATTAAAAGAGTCTGACAGATGTGAACTGTATTAGAATATCAGTGTCACTGGATATATCGTGGGCAGTTGTCTGATATGGATAAAAAAAGACTCTGAACATTTTACATTACTACACAATGTAAAAGCATTACTTACTGTCAAACTGCAGCTTCACAGAGAAGCCATGTAAAGCCTCAATTTACAAAGTGCAAACTAAAGTTATGTGAAATTAAACATATTAGCTGATGGCATAATGTGCTTAATACCTTAACTGCTGCGATTTAATTTGATTCGTCATTAATGATGCTAAATTTGAATGTTGCTATTGAGTAAAAGTTCGTTAAGAATTTCTAAAAGTTTTGTAAAGATGTTGATTCATCAGAACCAAAACTACCATGGGAATGGGTGAAACAATTAATGAATTATGCATATGGAAACAAATAGGAGAAATGTTTGAAGAATAAAGGTTATGAGTTTTCATATGGTTTGATATGTTAATGAGTTTATTTTTTAACTAAAGACATTAACACTCAAAAAATCAAAATAGAATAGATAAAATTTTTGGAAAGCAGGAAGTTGTTCTTTGGAGGCTGACAGCTTGGAAATTTTTAAATTGTCTATTCACATAATTTACAAAAAAAACCCCACCAATTTATGGTTACGGCTATTTAAACTTCACAATGATTTAAAAATCATTTACAGATCAGATTAATTTAAACCTGTGAAATGATTTTTTTCTTCAGGTTCAACTGTTAAAAGTTAATTATAATGCAGTATGTTATTAAGAGATTTTGATTATGGTTCTAGGGAATGTTATTAATTAAATTTGTAAATATAATGTGGATATATGACTTGCACAAAATTCAAACTCTGAGTCAATTAATCATAGAATACTCCACAGAAATTATTTTCTAAAGCATCTGGAATGTACAGGAGTATAAGGACTCTGATTTTTTTTTTTTTTTTTTTGGTAAAGCAGTGCATTTTGTAGGAAAAAAATTAATAACCCATAAAGACTGTCTTTTTGCATGATCATGGTAGTTGCTTTCCAGAACTCAGAAAAATGATCGTTCTTATTCAAGAAGGTAAATTTCAAGCAGTTTAACTAGAACTGAATCCTAGAAAAAGAACTAGTCAGAAAAGACCCTCTACCTAATACTTCCAAGCACTGTGACACATACCTTACGAGCTCAATTTGCATGTACTAATAATCATGAGGGAAAGTTTGCTAGATACTAATTTTCTAAAGAGTTCATAGGAGTTTAATGACTTGAATTTAAATACAAGTTTTTTAATTTATTTTTAGTATGATTTTCCTGCCTTTTTTTTAAAAAAAAAAAAAAAAAAGAGAGAATTCTAGTACTTTCCTAAATGAAAAGAATAAACAATACCCTCTCTTCTTCAATTAATATTTTACAAATATGTTCTGAAGTCTTTTACTTTCAGTTGCATCTGCATCAGGTCAGATAACAAACAACCCATTGGAAAACGAGTTAGTTAAATTCACAGTGCACAAATATTTCTGCTATAAAAAACAAGGTAACGACATTGCTCATATTGTCAAATAAAAGGGCAAAGATTCACTGACTCTGTCTTCTGGACTCATATTTAGAGGTGGTGCTATGCATAAGGTTAATATCTATTGCCAAAGAGATCCTTCTTTGCTATAGAATCCTCTATATCAGATCCAGATAGAAAAGCTAGGGATTGGAAGTCTGATATTTCCATAAATAATTACCCTGTGTTAGATTCAGTGTTATGCAATATGACATTGTTTTACTATAGTTTTTTGCTAATTCCCATTACTGAACTCAGTTTTGTTCAGAAAACAGTGATTAATATGCAATTGAATTCCTAGTCCCCCACTATTTGTTGAATATACAGGCCGAGTAGAGTATGGATTGAGAGTAGTCCTGAGGAAAAAGACTTGGGGGTGCTGGTTGATGAAAAGCTCAACGTGAGTCAACAATGTGTGAGTGTAGTTTAGAAAGTCTGATGAAAGATTAGATGTAAAGAGGAAGTTCTTCACTGTGAAGGTGGTGAGACACTGGAACAGGCTGCCCATGGAAGCTGTGGATGCTCCATCCCTGGAGGTGTTTAAGGCCAGGTAGGATGAGGCCTTGTGTAACCTGGTCTTGTGGGAGGTGTCCCTGCACATACCAGGGGGATTGGAACTAGCAGATCTTTAATGTCTCTTCTAATCCAAACCATTCTGTTATTCTATGATTCTATTTAAGGTTTTTCCAAATTGTTTGACAGGCAACTACTATTCCTAATCCTTAACTAGGACTACAGGATGCAAAACATGTTGTAAACTTGGCACATTTTGAATACACTATGGTTTTGTATGCTGTGTTGTTGGAAAACTACTTTTTCTTGCTTCAGATTTTGGCAACAAAAAACATATTAAAACAATTAAGGTAACATTTTCAGGATGTTTCAACTTTGTTTCTGTACTTTTTGCAGTATGATAACTAAGCATCCACTAAGTGGATAACTAAGTATCCACTTCCTATTTTTCTACCCCAAAAAGTTGTATTTGGTCAGTTCCTGAGGAGTTTACACTTCTGTACAGGATTTTGGACAAAGTATCAAGTCAATCTTCTGTGACCTAGCTGCCCTGTACCTGAAAACGCAGACACAGAACATGTTCCGATCAAATCTAGTTCTTCCAGATATAAAGCAGCCTATTTATATCGAATACACTTGACTGCTTTGCTCTCTAACCACATTCAGTATGTCTAACTCTGGAAGACCTAAGAAGTATCTCAAGATGCCAGTCTCAGACAAGGGTCCTGACATTTACGTTCCCTTTTTCCTTCTCTTTCAGTCATGCAATAGCACAGAGTACACTCAAGAACACAAGATAAAAAAAAGCTGACATTTACTCAGAGGTGATTTTCTAGGGAGCAAGTGTTTTTTTATACAATATGAGTGATAAATTCCAAAGTTATATCTAAAAATCATGTACAATCTAAGGCAACTCCACCTATAAACAGGATATATGTATGCTATGAAACATAAGAAAAAGATTCAACATGTCCAAATGTGTACTGTTACACTCATGACACACATTTTAGCTTTCCTTCATTTGCCTATATTCCTAAACAAAAGAAGATAACATTTCACTTCAGCCTCCAGGCTGAATCACATTGACAAAGAGCAGAAGGCTTCTGACCTTACTTGGGCCATCCACAAATATCTGTCTCAACATATTAGTGCCATTCACAGTAGTCAGTTAGGGAAATTTGTCAACTGCAATTGTATCTCAAGTGGTAGAGCAAAGATAGATGGCACACTGTGCTGCTCATAAAGGAAGCTGACTCGAATCACTGTCTGTAATGCTGTATCATGCAAAGACTTCTACTTTAATTGGTTCTGTGATTACATTAAAGACTTTTGGCTTTAATTTAATTACTTTAATTAAGCCTTGAGTGTCTTAAGAAAATTACTTGAGTTTACAAGAAATGTAGCTTACCTGACCAAATAAGAATGAAAAAATATGTGAAACTTCTGAATTTAATCATGGGAATTGTACTTGCTACCTGTGGATGGACTTATTGTGTTGAAAATGCTTAATGGAGTTAGAAGTTCACATCCTCTATGTCACTATAATAACAGGGCCGGGTGTCAACTGCCTACCAGATTTCCCTAATCATTATCATACTTCCTAGTATGACTGAAATCCACGTATTGGAATAGCTATAAACCCACCTAAAATTTGAAATTTTACAATCAATAGTACAACTGTATTGAGTAATATTAGACAGATATGTGAATTGCACATATTTATGCAGAACAAACACACTGGATTTGATTATAAAGTACACATTGATTATAAAGTGATTTAGTGATCAGTTTATTAAAAAAAATGGATAGTGGAAAACAACAAATAAACTTTGACAAAAAGTTAAGTCATAGTTGGATGGAGCTGTTTGCTATTTGACAGTCATGGTCAATTAAATCTAAAATTTTGGTGGGACTGTATCAGTTTCAATGAAATTTCCTGTTGAGAGACATGTCATGGATTCAAAGGAAAAAAATCTTTAAACAGAGCGGAAAACTTCTACATAAATTGTCTAAGTGCATTCATTAGGTTTTCTCTGAACTAATATGTATTAATTTTGTTCCAACAAAATTACGTATGAGATAGAGCAGAACCAGCAGGAAAGCATCCAACCTAGTATCTTGCATTACCATTGTCATCAAGACACTTTATTTGGAAAATGGCAAAACAGTGAATGATACTTAACTTTTTCATACAAGTACAACAATAAACTGCAACTGTCAATGAATGCATGTTAGAAAGTCCTTTTTCCTCTCCCCTCTTGCATGAAAGGAATTTTTCTGCTGACCACTTGCACAACATAGAAGGATATTATCATTAACAGGCAGACCAGCAGCCAAACTCCTCCCTACACTCCCACATCACACACAAGAGATCCAAAGTGCCAGACAGCCAGAGGGAGGAACAAGTCAATGCACTCACCCACTGTAGTGAACACAAAGAAGACAGCAAGCCAGCCAAGGAGCCAAGCCATGGGCAATGGTCGCAGCCAGGGCATGAGCCCAGTTAGATAGCAGGGACTCAGAGACAGCTTCATGTTCTGGCCCTGGCATTCTGGGAACTCCACTTGTCATGAAGTGCTGGGGATCTCTTATGATAGCCAGAATCCTCACAGAGCACAAACTCTATGCAAACAAATCTCCCAACTCCACTACAGACAGAGTCTGTTCTTACAGAGGTGGCTTCTTGTCCCACCTCCAAATTAATGTGGAAAGCAGGAGTACCTGGTGGTGATCTCCTAATCAGTTCCCACCCAAGGCTGAAAAACAATCAGGAGGCTCTTTCTTGCCTGGTTGTGGACACCATCCATATGCCAACCATCCTTCAGGGTTGGGGGTTTAACACCAGCACTTCAAGAATGACAAAGATTTTGGATGGTCTTAATTTTTTTCCTGATGTAGCATAGGAAACATCTGTACTTTATGCTTAAAAGTAGTTCTGCACATATTCCAACTGTAACAGGTCAGAAAGCATTACAGCTTCCCATCCATCAAATCATAGAATCATTAAATGGTTTGGGGTGGAAGGGACTTTAAAGACCATCTAGTTCCAACTCCACTGCCACGGGTGGGGACACCTCCCACTAGACCAGGTTGCACAAAGCCCCATCCAGCCTGGTTTTGAACACCTCTGGTTATGGAGCATCTACAACTTCCCTGAGCAACCTGTTTCAGTGTCTCTCCACCCTCATAGTGAAGAACCTCTTCTTTTCATCTAATCTAAATCTATTTTCTTCCAGTTTGAAGACAGGACTTCTCATCCTATCACTACAAGCCCCAGCAAGGTGTCCTTCTTCAGCTTACCTGTAGACCCCCTTCAGGTATTGGAAGGCCACAAGAAGGACACCCTGGAGCCTTACCCAGGCTGAGCAACCCAAACTCTCTCATCCTATCCTCATATGAAAGGTATTCCACATCATCTTTGCCACCCTCCTTTTGACCCATTCCAACAGTCCATGTCTTTCTTGTGTTTGGAGCTCCAAAGCTGGACACAGTACTCCAGGAGTGGAGGAGAATCTCCTCCCTCACCCTGCTGTCCACACTTCTTTTGATGCAGCCCAGGATATTGCTGACTTTCTGGACTACATTCACACATTGTTGGCTCATGTTGAGATTTTTATCAACCAACACCCCCAACTGGTCCTCTGCAGGGCTACTCTCAATTTCAATTGCACAGCTTGTATTTATGCTTGGGCTTCCCCCTCCGACATTGAGCCATTTACTGCATCTCCTTGAGTGCAGCTGTCCATTATTCACCTTATCCACCAAGTGGTCCATCCATCAAATCCATGTCTTTCCAATTTAGAGACCAGGATGTTATGTGGGACATTGTCAAACATTCTCCTGCAGTCCAGCTAGATGACAGCAGTTACTCTTCCCTTATCCAGTGATGCTGTAAACTCCATTGTAAAAGGCACCAATTTTATCAGGCATGATTTGGCCTTGGTGAAGCCATGTTGGTTGCCACCAATCACCCCATCATTTTCCATACATTGTTGTGCAGCCTTCAGGAGGATCTGCTCCATGGCCTTGGCAGGTACAGAGGTGAGACTGACTGGCCTGTAATTGCCTGGGTCTTCCTTTTTTTCTGTTTTGAAAATGGGGGTTATGTTTCCCCTTTTCCAGTCAGTGGAAATTTCACCAGACTGCCATGACTTTTCAAATATGTTGGAAAGTCGCTTAGCAACTTCGTTCACCAATTCCCTCAGGACCCACAAATGGATCCTGTTGGGTCCCTTGGACTTGTACACCTTCAGTTTCTTTAGATGGTCTCAAACCTAATCTTCACTTTGAGTGGGCAGGTCTTCCTTGTGCCAGTCCTTGCCTTTGCTTCTGCAACTTGGGCAGTGTGGCTAGAGCCCTTGCTGGTAAGGACTGAGTCAAAGAAGTCATTGAGTACCTCAGTCTTCTCCATCTGCATTCTGACCATGTCTCCTGTTTCATTCTGGAAAGGGCCCATATCTTCCCCATCCTTCTTTTTTTTCACAGATGTACCTGTAGAAGTTTTTCTTGTTGCCCTTGATGTCTCTGGACAGATTTAATTCTATCAGGGCCTCAGTTTTCCATTCAAATGAAGAGTAAGTTGTTTTGACAAAAGTATGAATTAGTGGAAAGAAAACCATGTGTGGAGAAAATGGTAAGGAGTATACGCAGGAGAAAAACTTCAGCTTCTAAGTTGAGATTTAAACAAATTAAACAGTGTTACACTAAACTGGGAATAGTCAGCTGCTACTCTTGTTGCCCTGAAATAAATTAGAAATATGCTAAGTTGTTATAAAGCCAAATAACCACCATTTTGCATGTGAGTTCACATATACCTAAGTGGCAAGCCAAGTAGGATTTTGTGAGCATGCAGTACTTTCTGTACCTAAATTTATTCCTCCTGAATTGCTTCAGAATACCAAAGTAGAACTGTTGAATTAGAGATACCATTTTTTTTTTACCAATTTTAAATCTGCAGACCAATGTACAAATAAATGTATCAGTGAGTTACTACTAAGTAACAAAGAAGCCTGGTTCCCACAGTAATTTCTCTAATATTTCCACAGTGAATGGTAATCTGAACCTTGGGAAATATCCTCTGTGACTTTATAGATATTTCACTAGTTGCTGAAGTATTTCCTACTAACTGATGTCCCTTTTGTTGCAATCTCATACTTAATTACACTCTCCATAGAATAGATTGTTATGGCACTTGGGATCTAAGAGATCAATAAAATAGAAGCTTACATTAAAACTCATCTATACTTGGACAAGAATCCCTATAAATGGTACTTACTCAGCTCCATTATTATTACCAACTACTGCCTTTCAAATTAAAGATAATCAATCATTCTTTAAAATTGAAGATGATTTTTTGAGTCAGCCTTGCAAAACCCAAGCATATCAACAACAAATAAGAGGAGTAACCTAGCTGACATTTTTGAAGAGTGTGACCATCAGGCTGAGGAAGGTTCTCCTACCCCTCTACTCAGCCCCTAGTGAGGCCACATTTGGAGTATTGTGTGCAGTTCTGTGCTCCCCAGTTCATGGGAGCCAGGGAACTACTGGAGAGAGTGCAATGGAGGGCTACAAAGATGATTATGGGACTCAACATCTCTCTTATAAGGAAAGGCTTTATTACCTGTGGCTGTTTAGCCTGGAGAAGGTAGAGGGTATCTTATCAATGCTTGCAAATATCTAAAGGGTAGGTGTCAAGAAGACAGGACCAGTCTCTTTTCAGTCGTGCCCAGTGATAGGGCATCTCACTTAGAGATGTTTTTCTTTGAAGGAAAAAAATTCTGAGAGTTGCCTGTTGAGCACAAAATGCCTATTGCATTTTTCATAACCTGGGATTAAAATCTAGAATACCTCATGAAATTCACATACACTTTATTTACTCCCTCTCTCAGAAAATTGATAGCAACACGATCAGAATCTTTGTCAGCTTTGTTAGAAGTAGTTTGATACCATTTGTAGACAGCTCTCAGTCTTAATGTCCATTTGTACACAGTGTTGAATCTGTCATACATTTTTTTTTACTTTAGCCATGAAATAATAATATTTTTTAATTAAATTTCCATAGTTTTTGTGTACTATTTTTATAAAATCTTTTTAATTAGTGTAAGCATAATTTGGTATAATACTCTTCACTAAGAATGTTTTCCAGATTGTAATTAATTCTGCTCCATCCATTGGAAGGTTACATACCCATCAAACAAACAGCAGTGTTAGTTTTCTTGAGATCAGCACCCCGTAGGGTCAGGTGGGTTTTCTGGTTATAGAGTGCTATAACAATAAGTACACCTCTTTTTATTTTATATTTCCTATTCTTTTCACTCAAAATGTAAGTTAAAGTTTCAATCATCTGTGTTCAACCAAGTTTTGCACCTGCATTTTTTAAATGAAAATGCATTTTCTTTGTTCACATACAATTGTTCAGTATATGGGTTGCAAAGCCATGTATGAAGATAATCACATGTAGACAGGACCACCATTGGCAATAATAAATTATCTTCTCTTTGAATACTACTGTCTTGTAACTGGGTTGTGAAGGTGGGTTTTGCTGGGTTTTTTTTTACTTTCCAGAAATGTGTCGGTGATAGCAAAGAGAACTCTGTTTTTCTAGGAGCTTTAGCAGTAACCAAAAAGAACTCTATTTTCTTAACACTTCTGAGAATCATTCCGTTAATTTGTCTGTAGAAATGTCTGGACAAAGGTTTATTAGAATGCAGTGCAGACACTTTCAGTGCTGTGAACCTAGAAGCATTGTCTTCCTTTGAATTATAGCTTGTGAAATGTTGCAAATTATTTCCTTGATGATGAAACAGTATTTTTCTAAATGTACGCTCTAAGTGCTATGCACATCCATGATGCTAAATTAGTGCTATGAACAGTGATGACACATCTGAGAACTGGTGACTCAATTTTTTAAGACAGACTGAATTATTTCAATGATATAGATTTTTGTATTTAGTTTGCCTCATCAGGTAGAACTAAAATAAGGAATGCTTCTTTTCCCACTCTATTGCACTGGACATTCTCTTCTCTTGGACTACTCTTCTCAGTAGTATTTAAGTTAAAAAAAATTAAAAGAAAACGATGATGTATAGTTCACCTGCAATGATTTGAATAGTATAATTGTTGAAACACCATAGTTGTATTTATTTACTCCTTTCCATAAAGCTTAATTAATAAATTGTCTGGATCAAATTGTCCTGGTTCAGCTAGGAGAGGGTTTATCTTCAGCAGAAGTTGGGAGGGGGCACAGCCAAGGTAGAAAACCCAACCAGTATGTTTGTTCAATAGCATACTGACATCATGCCCATGACATAAGGCCTGGGCGTGAGCCGGGCTAAGAGAGTGTTTCAGCAGCTGGTCTGGGGTGATGTTGGCATTTCCTTTCAGAGCTAATGAGGTCTGTGCTTTATATCACTTGCTTTATATACTGTTTCATTACTCTTACTGCTACAACTGTTTATTACTCTTTTGCATTGCTCTTTTAAATTCTCCTTACCTCATCCCACAGGGTTTTGCATTTTTTACCCTTTTCTCCTTGTTTTGGGGGGTGGGGGAGCAGTGAGTGAGTGGTGATGTGGTGCCCAGCTCCACAACATAAGTTGAGAAAGAACTCATATTTGAGTGGTGACATTTGCTATTAAAACACTACACCTTTTATTTCCCAAATGTGCCCAATTTCCCTCTCCTTAATTATAACAGAAGTGTTTACTGAATGTCTAAAAAGGCCATTCCCAGCTATTAACATCATTGCTTGATGTTAAACACCAGCACTTCTATTAGGGTAATTTGATAGAAATTACCATATCACAGTTTAATACTTTTGATAGAAGCACTTGTTAGCCAATACCTTTCTTACGAAAAGCTCTTCTCACACTATTATATTGTACTCTGACAGACTGTCTCCCACATCTCTAAACTACAGAACAAATAGGCAGAAGTTTTGTAACATAACGCCTCAATAGTGTCAAAACACTTCATACTGGCATCCTCATTATGACTATTGTATATTGTATTCTAAATTATAGTACTGAAGTGAAACCTCTTCATCTTATCTATACAAAATGGTTTTGTTTGACCTTATCAAACAAAAATGTTTTGACAAGATAAAATGTAATAATTTAACAGTATTTTGTTTCCAAAAATCTGACATTTAATATCTCAGTTTCAATTTATGATGCAAAAAATGTGTAGCTTCATCTAGCTCCACTAAGATCTTGGCTTAATTTGTATTTTTATTAATATGCCAATAGTAATATTTTAATAATTTATTCAACAGCTTTGACTGATTTTAATCATTTTTTTAACAGAAAACTTAGAAATCACTTTCTCAGCTTACTAACATTGTCCCTTACCTACCTTTCTAATTTCAGTGGTTATGGAAAGAAGTTGTTGTTTATGTTATACACAAACTCTTGGCTGTAGATGCTTCATTGGGAAAAAATTACACACTAGCATCAC
The DNA here is from genome assembly GCF_000691845.1 of Merops nubicus. Taxonomy (NCBI): domain Eukaryota; kingdom Metazoa; phylum Chordata; class Aves; order Coraciiformes; family Meropidae; genus Merops; species Merops nubicus. The sequence continues at coordinate 8,759 of NW_008602347.1, read as the reverse complement.
TATCACTGCACTTTCTGAGCAATAGCTTAGGCTATCCTTGGTTGCAATTCCTGACTGATTAGTCCCCCACAAAGAGTTTATAATAGCCCACATAAGCAGCTTCCTCAAAAGATGAGATGTATGTTCTTCTCCCTGAAGTTTCAGCTACTTCTCAGCTTTTTTTCAGTCTTACTATCCCAATATTATTTCAGTGCTAATTTCCAATGTTTTTGTTAAAGTCAATGTTCAATTTTTTTCATTATTTTTTTTTCCATGAATTCAAACTCATGAAAACAAATTTCTCAGTTGTCTTCTGTCTTACAAATATCTGTCTCTGCTTTTCACTGAAGTCCTGCTGTCTCTGAAGAGTAAATCAGAGTAATTAGTCTCTGTCCTGTTTGTCTAATTACTACATCAGCCTTCTAAAGTTATGTGAAGAAAACAAAAATGAGACTTAAAAATGGTGGAACATAAAACATATAAGAAAAAAGAAGAAAGAAAATAATTTTTCACCTTCGGCCCTCACTTAAACTATCAACATATCTAACACTTCTTTCTGTGAATGACAGATGACCTCTATATCATTGCTAAAGGGGAACACTTTTCAGAGATCTAAGGAAAATGGAGGTCCCTTCCAACTCCTAACATTCTGTGATTCTGTGAAACACTGTTTATATTTTTATTAGTGAAGGGTGGAATTCTCGTTTGAAGTTTTAGTTAGTAACTGTTACAAATACAAATAAACAGAATAAATTTAAACTTGCACAATTGTCCTGGGGCCAGCTAGGATAGACTAAATTTCTCCAAGGAACCGGGAGGGGCCACAGCCAGGATAGTCAACCGAACCAACCAATGGGATATTCAATACCATACTGACATCATGCCCGCTATATGAGGGCAGGGTTAACAGGGAGAGGGGGAAGGGGAATGATTTGAGCATGGGGCCAGAGATGGAAAGCAGTGTTTCCAGGTGTGATGAGCACTGTGGGCTTCACCTCATTTTGTATATTTCACTAGTATCATTCTTACTATTGTTGTTTTTTCTTGCTTTGCATTTTTCTGTAAAACTTTTCTTCTCTCAGCCCACAGATTATTGCCTTTTACTCCTGATTCTCCTCCCAGTCCCACTGAGAGGAGCAGTGGATGAGCAGCTGTGTGGTGTTCAGCTGCTGACTGGGCCTAGGCCACGACAATATAAAACTTTCAGATCTCTTTCTTTAACACCTTTATTCTGAATGGTAGTTTTACATCAATGTGACATAATTTCAAAGTGATAGCAGAGATTTCCTGTTCAGTAGGTCATCAGGTTAAAATAAAAATCACTATATAAGGAGCTGTACATGGAAGACTCTGGTAGCATTCTAGTTTGTATGTCCAGTTTGTTTGTACTAGACTGATCCTTCAAAGTTTGACTGACACTGTTTACCATAAGACAAGGCAGTTTCAGAAAGATGACTGCATAAGGTAAGAGGAATGAATGCTCAAGAAAGGATAAAAGAATCCTCTAAGCTCCCCCAGACATGCATCTCTGAGGATAAGCATTGTTTGGAAGAGTCAGCAAAGTCCCCAGACTCGTGCCCTAAGGTAGAACTATTCCATTATAATATTATAATGTGAAAATCACACCTCCTAGATGGAAAAAGCCCTCTACCAAATAAACCACCTAACCTCTGAGTATGCATAGTGTGTTTAAAATACATTGTACCTTTACATTGAGATGAGCAGGAAATTATTCAATAGATTTCAAGTAGGAGTGTACTAATGAAATAAACAGGAGTGTTCATATGTTTGAATAGTATAAATATGTTACCTGTCTCTAACCAGGTGTGTCCTAGCTTTGCAAATTTTGACCTAGCACCCTTTTCTGCATGGAACTGGAATAAAGCAAATGTCTCAACTCTTGTGTGTTTTGTCTCTGCACACCACGTAAAGAACACAGATTTGGGGCAACACTAGTACTGTGGGAAATGCTGTCTGAGGATGCCTGCCGACCTGATACAAAACCTAGAATCTCACTGTTCTACCTTGTATTAAAAGTCTTCACACAAAAACAGTCACACAAAATGTAGAGGACCTAGGTTCAGTTCCTTTGCACTGGGATTTGATTGCTGTCTGCCCTTCCTTGGAGAGTTCTCCAACTAACACAGTGGAGATCTGGGGAGGATTCATTAAATGTGTTACTAAAGATCACACAACTTAACTGGAAAAAAAGAAAAAAAAAACCAAAAAACCCAGAAACAAACCAAAAAATCCAAACACATCAAAACCCCCAAAACAAAACAAAGCAGACAAAACAAAACAAAACAAAAACCCTCACAACTGGGCTAGAGGGTGAAAGATAGAAACTGTGAACTGTCTGTTATTCCAGCTATAAAAAAAAAGGAAAGGAAGGTTCCCATTGTTAATGGTTGTGTCGTTGTTTTGCATGAAGTTGAAAATCAGCTATCAAAGTAGAACAGCAATCAGTAATACTCCTTGGCCTGTAGGCTGCAATATTTTGATGGGAGGCATGTCATTGTTGAGACGGACATGATACAGAAGATTGTCAGCAAGAAGACACTTTTATTGTTCTAACAAGACTTTTTATACCTTTTCTTAAACATGTGTGCCTATATACGATTGGTTTAGTCAAGGATCAACAGTTCATGATTGGACAACTTTTTCTCTGCTGTAACTTCAAGAAACTTCCTTTGTGTTCCTTCTGGCAGTCTAGCAGTTTCTCCTGGCAGTTCCTTATCTTGTTTACTCGGCTGTTCTTGGTGGTTCCCAGCCTCTTCAGGGATACACGGTTATCTGCTTGCATTCCGATCCCTCGGAGTAGCTGAGGTTCCCACAGAGGTAAATGATCTGATTCACATTCTGTGATACATGAAATTTTGTTGGTTTGGATGTAATGAAATTTAGATTTTCCATATAGTGTATTACTTCCCTTCTGCTTAGGGAGGAGCTGCTATCAGCCGTATAGCACAAAAACTGTGTATTTAGTATTAATGAGCAGTACAAATAGGTTTATCTCCATATCTACTAGATCAACATATTGTGGTAGATGAATCTCATATTCAGACACCACAATCAATTATGCAGTGTCTAAAAGCTGGTTTCCAGACTTGGAGATGAAAACCTTATTGGCATCATTATAAATAAAGCGCAGTAATATCCTGGGAAAAATCAGTAGCAGACTTTCACGAGATTTAGATATTGTACATAATATTTAGATAACACATGCCATATTTTTAAATTTTTTTTTACTAACAAAGCCTGGACATTGACTAAGCTTATATGCAAATATGGTTTGCAGCTGTGCCACTAAAAAGTTATTAAATGATTTCACATATATTTGTGAGTGAAGAATTTATTTTAGTGCCTTTCACCAGAAATACAATAATTACCTATGAAACTTATAGGAAATAAAGTTTCTCCAGTATTCATGTTTCTTTGCTTGACTTTAATAAGCATTTTAATTGTGTCCTGTAAAGGCATAATGCAAATGTTGTAGAATTATGTTTAAAGCCTTTTATTATTTCACATCTAAATTTAAGTACAACTAATAGTTAAAGATGGAATATATTTTTCTGTTCTCCTTATTTATGCTGATAAATATATCCTTAGGGTATGCAAGATTTTATAGGCAAATATTAAAAGACAAGAAAGCACTATTTAAGGTGCTCATCAATAAAGAGTGAATGAAATATGTAATGTAGTGGACAAATATATGGCCACATGAATGGTATCAAGATGAGAAAGTTCTGGATCCTGCAGAATACACAGGAGGAAAAGTAGTTGTCTCCACCTGACCTGGGCCTAAGCTACTAAAAAAAGGCAGAAATTATAAAAGTCATGAGAAGGGGGTATCAGGAGCTGAATCTAAGCAAAAGATATTAAAAAAAAAGTGAAACAGGTGCCAATGGTTTATAAAGGGGTTGATGTCTAAGGCCAAAATTAAAAAGGAAGCTTGTAGAATCAGCAAAACAGGAGCAAACGGATAAAATGTTTAATGGATGAGAATTATTTATCCAGGAGGAGGAAATGAGAGGGAATAAAAGTGACTATAAGGTTGAGCACATGACTGGGGCTGTTTGGAGGTCCTTGATGAGCAGCCCTAATCTGGCCAGCAAAGCCTGGAGCAGAACAACAAACCTGTTCTGAACATAACACAGGTGTCTGACTTAATTTTGCAGCTAGAGAACTTGTTTTATTTTTTCCATAGTATTGGTGAAGGAACACCACACTTCACCCTCTTTTATTGAATTCAGGGAGAAACATTTATACCACCAACTGAAACACTCAACTGTTGATAGCTATTTATCTAAAACAAAGAAGGATTCCATTCTTCTTAGTGTTGAGATAAAGTGAGCTGTTTTGTGTTATTCTCTGAGCATCATGAACACATCACCCTATCCCGTTGCAGGGGTCACATTCCACCCCTAGGAGTTTATCAGTCACAGCCTCAAACACAGGAATGACTGTCAAGTACTCAGTGTGACAGGCGCCTGACAGCACCAATGAAATTATTTACACATACTGTTATCACTTTTTCTGACTCCTGATCCTCTTTTTACCACCAGTACCCCTGAGATAAAGAACCTGCATTTATTTATTTTTTCACCTTTGGTCCCAGCATGGGTACATCCATACCCAATCTGGTATTTTTGCTATCACTATGTGGTTGACAGTGGTGCACAGCATTACTGACACAGTTATCCCAGCAGTGCTGGCCTTGGGCAAACACTCTCCTAAAGGATAGATTAGATAAAATGAGGGTTGTGTTTCCCCTTTTCCAGTCAGTGGGGATTTCACCAGACTGCCATGACTTTTGCAATATGATAGAGAGGGGTTTAGCAACTTCATCTGCCAGCTCTCTCAGTACCCGTGGGTGTATCCCATCGGGTCCCATGGACTTGAACACTTTCAGGTTCTTCAGATGATCCTGAACCTGATCTTCACTTATGGTGGGCGGTTCTCCCTTCCATTCCCTGAAAATAAAATCTCCCAATGTTCTTTAATTATGGGCATTAAATAATTTTGTAGCACCTGAAAAGTTTTTAATATGATAACACTTTGACATTACAGTTGCAATGAAAAAGAAAAAAACTGGATTCCTCTGAACTCTGCTGCCACAGCTGCTTATCTATAGAAGTTCTATGCAATACACCTTGATACCTAGACCTGTGTCCGGTATGGCCCAAAGGAAGATCTTTCACCACCAGCATTTAGTTCTCCTCTTTGTATAAAAGACTTCCAGGAGGTCATTTCTTCTGTAACTCAGCCATTATTCAGTCACAGCTTGGACCTTTTAATGTATTACAGTAATGATAGTTCTCTGACTGCATACAACCGAATTGGGTATCTTACAGTGTGCACTTCACTGCATTAATCACAAAGAATAACAAGTTTCCATGCAGTGCTGTTTTAGGAGAAGGATATTTTGTCAAGGTTTAATCACTTGGCACTAAAGCCTGGGCTATAAATTGACAGTGTCATTCCATGAAACATTTCTGAAGTTTAAAGTACAGTCCTGTCCTTATATGTTAGCCTTAGAATGGTCTAATGATTTTGCACATTTTTTGTAGAAGAGGAAGACTGGACTTAAAAGGTGTCACGCTTTTTAAAACTCTTAGTGTGGTAACTACTTGGATCTGTTTCTACATAACATATTTAAGAAGAAAGTGGATTAACTAGGCTGATTGGAAAAACATCAGTGACAATATCTCCCCTATGGTCTGATCCTCTGTGTGTTCAACTTCGTATCTACCAGCTTAATGGTCAAATCATTATCCTTCTTGCTGTGTCAGTACTGTGGTATCAATATAGGTGTAGAAGAGTGAATTGTTTTCTATTCTGGTCATACAACCATCAGGACTGTGGACTAAATTCTTACTGGAGTATTTAATGTCAGAAGGTCATTGAACAAAATTCAGCTTGACTTTTAGACTCCAGTTTACATTCATCAGACTGATTTTTAAAGGACATCAGATAGATATACTGCTTTGTACAGGTCAAGTCTGAGCCTTTGCATGTGATCTGTGCTTCACTCCATTTTTGTCATTTGTATCACTTTTTGAGGCTGGGTGTCTGGTATTTTTCAAGTGTTCTGAGAGGGATTTATTAGATTTTTGACTGACTAGGTTCAGGACTGCAGGATCACTAAAATGTCCTAATGCCATTTTCCCTCTCTTCCTCCCTCCGTCCCCCTATCCCTTGCTTCCCAACCCCCTCCTTCCCTCTCTCCCTCCTTTCAGTCCCTTATTTCAATGTGCACTGAACTCAACTCAGCTGAAGCTCAGAATCTAGGCCTATATTTATTGTAATCTGAACAGATTGGTTCTGGGAATCATTGTGAGGCAATAAATATTGGAACCCACAATGTCATTTTTGTAGTCACTTTCAGACAATGCTCATACTTCACATTCAGAAACTCCTAGATACAACAAGCAAACTAATCCCTGAAGCAGTTCCACTTACTTCTGAAGGGCTGTGTAGGTATAAATCTGTTGAGCTTCTTTCAAGAAAACACAATATTTGAAACTGTCAGGTTATCCAATATAGAATAAGATAACAGAATGGGTACTGACTAATGGAGACCCTTATTAAAATCTGCTAGCATTTCAGTAATGAAAATACCACTCTATGAGTTAAAAAAAAATTTTCTATAAAAAAGCAGAAATCAGTATCCTGCAATGTGTTCTGATAACATGTAATTGAGCCAACACTAAAAGCATCAGCCCATTTAATACATTTTTTACTAAAGGAATTCAATAAAATATTAGCTTATAACAATGTTTCTGTATTTAAGATTACTTTAATTGAAATTTTTGGCCTTTCTTTTTAGTCTCTTATAGAAAGGAATAACCACAAAATTTAACCATAAAGTTAGATAAAAAGTTAGATTAAAATATAGCTATATACCACATCTAACAATTATTTGAAATATTACCTTAAAAAATTATCTAGTCACAAAACCACTACAGGGAGAAATAAAAATCAAGAAGCAGACATAGTCCCCGAACAAGAATAAGTGACTACTTGTAGAATTTTTTTTCCAAATTAGAGAATTTCAAATTAATATAGAAGTAATAATAATTGAGGTGCAAGGGTACTGTGGAATGGGTTTTACATCACAGGTGCAAAATTACTGATTCAGTGTGTACAATCTGATAATAATTCTGAGTCTTAATCTGTTACCATTATTTGTGTTAACACAAAACATTTCAAACTGGCAGACCAAGGGCAGAGTTAGAACTTGTTTGATCACTGCATCTAGGATGAAACTAGACAAAAGGAAAACTGGAATCATGATTTTCCGCCTGTCCTTCCCTCTAAGTCGCATGCAATGTTCAGTGTTGCTGAGACAGCATTTGACATTGTTTAGAGCTAGCAGCAAACTGCTAACATCTGGAAGTAATGAGAGAAGAGGGAGGAAATCATACCTTTGTGACAGAATAATACCTTTTCTTGGTGCTTCCCGAGGCAATACAGCTATATGTTTCTTTATAAATAGGACTACAGAGAAAAAAGTCATGTTACCACAGAAGAAACAAAATGTTGGTTTTGTTCAGGCTCTTCCAGTCTTCTTTCTTGGTAGCAGATAAATTTGTTAAAGCCTCTCTGACTATTTGAATAGATTTATGTAATGCACTGTTCCTTCCTATAAGTAGAACGTCAGTTATTTACATCTAACTACTCACCTACAATTATATAAAAGATTTCTCCTGGGGCCTTGCTTAAGCAGCACTAATTAGTAGACCATGTGACCAGTTTGACTCGTCTGCCTCAGGCACATCTTATGACATAATAATAAGCTCAACAGAAGTGCTCATATTCAACACATCCCTGGTGTTCCTTTTCACTCTCACAGCTTTCAAGTGCCACCTGTAGAATCTCTCAGAAGGGACATAATAGGCCACTGTCTTATTGCATATGGAACGAGGAAAGGAGGCCCACAATGTCTTGAGCCATTTTGGCAATTATTTCTCAATTTCAGTGTCTCAAGGAAAAATGACCATAATTTTTCATATTATGACAGCGACCTTTATTCTTCTTCCCTGCCATTTCAGATATTGCCCAGTGTTGTGGCTGTAATTTTATCTAATCTATTCAGGATTCAAAATATTGTTGGTGAATGGGTTAAGCAGCTGTCTGTGGGACCATACTAAGTCATCTATCTTGAATGGCTTGTGGTAGGTTCAGTAAGCTAAGATGGTCACTTCTATTAAGTTGTTATTTGTCTCATCTTCATGTCCAAATGGTCACTTTTGTAATTGGGAGCCTGGACTATCCTAACACATGATGATCCCTAGAAGACCAGCTTCTAATATAAGGAAATTCACTGACAACTTCATTGTATTACAAATATGTAAAGGCCATCCTCCAAATCTTCCTTTCCTTGCTAACTCAAAGCTTATCAGCAGAAGGTAGGGAAGAAAAAGGAAACAAGAGGAGCAGGGGATGTTGCCTGGCACAAATCTTCAAACTGTGAATCATTTAGTTATGGTATACATAACCTTATACACTATCTACTGCAGAAATCTTATGTATACTTTATTTAGGTAGAGTATAATTCACTCTATGTAGAAGCTTGTCTATAAGATATCCACTAGAAATTGTAAAAGTACTTGTTGAATTATATTTTTTCCTTCATTCCCTCTCTAGAGAAGCCCACATCTAGCAGATGGTGAAGAAAAGGTCCTGCTTGAAATCCTGGGAATAGTGAGGTGTCCAAGTTCAGCGAGGGTAAGGTTGATTTTCCCCCAGAGCTAGGTGGGAGCTGCAGGAGGGCAGCA